>NC_057797.1:149828726-149929077 GCF_018294505.1 Triticum aestivum | reverse complement strand
CACCGCCGCTCCGGCCGCCGCCCGCGCCCGGCCCCGCCGTCCTCCTCCGACCCTTCCAACTCCGGCCGCCGTCGTCCTCAACGTCGGCCAACCTCGGAATCCGTGCCGGTGAACAGTGCCAGATCCAGATCTAAAACCTGACGGTTGACTTTTCCCTCCAAACCCTAATTTTTTATGCCTACTTTGACCGGCCGTATCTCCGCATCCGTAGCTCCGATTTGGACATAGAGTATATCAAGATGTTCGTCTCAACGAGTACATTATTTCGTTCCATTGCATAATTTTCATTTGAGCTCATCTTGATGCCCGAAATGCTGTTAGAAGAGGGCTTCGTGAGTTAATTGTCAGATCTGCTAGTTCATCTTAGACTTTTGTCATTTTTTCCATGATTATTGTGTGCATGATATGCCTGTGAGTTCTCATATGTTTTGTTAAGGATTTTGTCTTCTTTCCAGAGGTGCAACCCATGCATTTTTAGGATGTGTGTGGTGACTTGTGCAAGCTTGCAAAGTGAGGCACCCGGTAAATCTGTTTTCAGGGACTTAGCAGTTTTCACTAAGTCTGGGATTATTTAGTTCATGATGCCATATGTTCAGCTTGTTTCCTAGTGATCCGTGCCTCTTTTGAGGATGATCAGTAAAGGAGTTTTGTTAGTCATGTTATGCTCTATCCACCCATGTATTTGTTTGCAATTATGGAGCATCCTAGCTTGAGTCAATCAAGCTCTACTTTTGCTTCGTTGCAAATCTGGGCAGATCGTCAACTTCTTTGCGATTTTGCCGAGGTTTTTGTAGTTGATCCGTGCATGCTATGCCATTGTTCTTGCCATGTCTAGCTTGTATTTTGTGCCTTCTTTATGGGTGTATGCTTGCCTTGCCATGACTTGCACCGTAGTGAGTGCATCGAGCTCGTTTACATGCCTTCGTGAGTTATATTTCAGCATGTCTCAATTTTCACTAAGTCTGAAAACTGATTGTGTTTTAGCTATGTTCGTGTGCCGTTAGTATATTTTGTGAACCCTTTCTGCCCCAGGTCACTTTGGGTCTTTTGTTAAGCTTGTTGAGTAGCTCCATGCCATGTTCTTACTTGTCTTAATCAGGTCATGTATCATGTTGTTTCGCTGCTCCGAAGAGGGCTTCGTGATCTGAAATTTTAGACAAGTGTTAATTTCACTAAGTCTGAGATCTGTTTTGCATTTGCGTTTTTGCCATGCTTGTGTGAACCTCATAATGGATGAATTGGCCGTGGCTCAGTGCTAGTCTTTTGTTAAGCATCTTGAGTGCATCCCTGCCATGTATTTTGTTGTCATCTTTGGGTGCTGTAGCATGTTCGTTTCATTGCACTTAGATGCCTACTTGCTGTAAATCGCAGACCGGTGTCATTTTTGAAACGCTTGCCATTTCCAAACCGTAACTCCGATTCCGGCGTTCTTTATATCGTTTTCAAGCGATTTCATCCCCTCTTTCCAGTGGCACCCTTGGAATTCCAAGTTGAGGCCAGGTTCATGCATTTCCTGTCATATCTTGCATTTTGCATCCCGCATAGCATATCATCATTTCATCATATTGCTCGGTCTTGCACGTGGTTGATTTTATCCTTATTGCTTGTTTGTCTTGTTTGGGTAGAGCCGGGAGACGAGTTCGCTAATGAGGAGCCCGTTGAGTTTGCTTTTGAGGATCCAGTCAACTCTGACAACTGTGCAGGCAAGATGATCATACCCTCGAAATCACTACTATCTTTGCTATGCTAGTTTGCTCGCTCTTTTGCTATGCCAATGCTACGATGCCTACCATTTGCTTGCCAGCCTCCCAATTGCCATGTCAAACCTCTAACCCACCTTGTCCTAGCAAACCGTTGTTTGGCTATGTTACCGCTTTGCTCAGCCCCTCTTATAGCGTTGCTAGTTGCAGGTGAAGATTGGAGGTCGTTCCTTGTTGGAACACCTTTTATTTACTTGTTGGGATATCATTATATTGCTATGTTATCTTAATGCATCTATATACTTGGTGAAGGGTGGAAGGCTCGGCCTCTCGCCTAGTGTTTTGTTCCACTCTTGCCGCCCTAGTTTCCGTCATATCGGTGTTATGTTCCCGGATTTTGCGTTCCTTATGCGGTTGGGTTATAATGGGAAACCCTTGATAGTTTGCCTTGTTTAAAGCTTTTCCAGCAATGCCCAACCTTGGTTTTACCATTTTCCACCTAGCCTTTTCTTTTCCTTGGGTTCTGCAGACTCAAGGGTCATCTTATTTTAGCCCCCCCACGGGCCAGTGCTCCTCTGAGTGTTGGTCCGAACTGAGCTGCCTGCGGGGCCACCTCAGGGAAACTTTAGGGTTGGTTTTACTCGTAGCTAGTCTCATCTGAGTGTGCCTGAGAAAGAGATATGTGCAGCTCCTATCGGGATTTGTCGGCACATTCGGGCGGTGTTGCTGGTCTTGTTTTAACCTGTCGAAGTGTCTTGAGTTACCGAGATACCGAGTCTGATCGGAACGTCTTGGGAGGAGGTCTATTCCTTCGTTGACTGTGAGAGCTTGTCATGGGCTAAGTTGGGACTCCCCTGTAGGGATTGAACTTTCGAAAGCCGTGCCCGCAGTTATGGGCAGATGGGAATTTGTTAATGTCCGGTTGTAGATAACTTGAACCTTAATTAATTAAAATGAATCAACTGAGTGTGTTACCATGATGGCCTCTTCTCGGCGGAGTCCGGGAAGTGGACACGGTGTTGGAGTAATGTTTGCGCAGGTTGTTCCTCTAGATTCTCGCTCGCGCTTTGCCTCCTCTTCTAGCTCTCTCTTTTGCGTATAAGTTAGCCACCACATATGCTAGTTGCTTGCTGCAGCTCCACATATATATTGCCTTGACATTCCTATAAGCTAAAATAGTCTTGATCGCGAGGGTGCGAGATTGCTGAGTCCCTGTGGCTCACAGATTCCTACTATACCAGATGCAGGTCCAGGTGATTCCGCTCCAGGTGACGGTTATGAGCTCAAGTGGGAGTTCGACGAAGACTCTCAACGATACTACGTTTCCTTTCCCGATGATCAGTAGTGGTGTCCAGTTGGCGGTGATTGGGACCGTTGTCGCATGTTGGATTTTCTTCTATTTTGGTGCCGTAGTCGGGCCATGAGTGTTTTGGATGATGTAATGTTATTTATGTACTTGATTGACGTGGCGAGTATAAGCCAACTATGTTCTCCCCTTTATTATTCATATTACATGGGATGTTGTGAAGATTGCCTAACTTGCGACATATGCCTTCAATGCGATTATGTCTCTAAGTCGTGCCTCGACACGTGGCAGCTATAGTCGCATCGAGGGTGTTATAGGGTGTTTGTCCGGTGTGATGTTGTCCGGACTATTATCTTTGACAGAGTCGGGTTGTTCGGTTTGATTCTCCGTGTTGCCGTGGTCCAGTGATGGTTCACCCTGCTCTAACGCTGGGTCTATATAATCATTGTTTCTGCCGAGGCGGGATTTGGAGCAGCGCTTACGCTGCCGCTTTGACTGCTTCTTGAGGGGACAACCCTTCGTTGCGTCCTTCCGTTCCTCGTCGTCGTTTTCTTTTGGTGTGTCCACCATGTATACGTCATGTGATGAAGTGGGCGTCCAGTGCCCTGTGGGCAGTGGTTCCTGTTTGTCTCCTGCATCGTCGTCCATACTGTCGATGTCTCCAGAGTCGAAGTTGATCATGTCGGTTAAGTCATCGACAGTGGCTACTAAGTGGGTGGTGGGTGGGCAGTGAATTTCTTCGTCATCCGCATCCCAATCCTGCCAGACATAGTTTGGCCAGGACTCTCCTGACAAGGAGAGAGACTTTAATGAATTCAGTATGTCGCCGAAGGGCGAGTGCTGAAAGATATCCGCGGAGGTGAACTCCATGATTGGCGCCCAGTCGGATTTGATAGGCTCGAGCGCAAGCGGTTCGGAGTCCGTGGCCGGGGAAGGATCCGGCAGTTTGGCAACACGGCTCTTGTGAAGGGTAAGGTCAATATTCGGCTCGATCGCCGCTGAGGATACGAGCTCCGTGACGGGGTCTATCCACCCGTCCATGGTTGGCGCAACTGGCTCCGAATTGAGGCTCGGAGCGGCTGCCGGTGCGATCTCCTAAATACGGTCCGATGATAGAGCTAAATTGTACCCATCGTGACCGCGTGGCGCACAAGGCAGGGGCTCGAATCCGTCGAAGATCAAGTCTTCGCGGATATTGGCCGTGTAATTTAAGCTTCCAAACCTGACCTGATGGCCAGGGGCGTAGCTTTCAATCTGCTCCAGATGGCCAAGCGAGTTGGCCCGCAGTGTGAAGCCACCGAACACAAAGATCTGTCCGGGGAGAAAAGTCTCACCTTGGACTACATCGCTATCGATGATAGAAGGAGCCATCAAGCCTAACGGCGACGACACAGAGGAACTCTCAATGAAAGCACCAATGTCAGTGTCAAAACCGGCAGATCTCGGGTAGGGGGTCCCGAACTGTGCGTCTAAGGCAGATGGTAACATGAGGTAGGGAACACGATGTTTTACCCAGGTTCGGGCCCTCTTGATGGAGGTAAAACCCTACGTCCTGCTTGATTTATTCTTGATGATATGAGTATTACAAGAGTTGATCTACCACGAGATCGGAGAGGCTAAACCCTAGAAGCTAGCCTATGGTATGATTGTATGTTGTCCTACGGACTAAAACCTTCCGGTTTATATAGACACCGGAAAGGGCTAGGGTTACACAAGGTCGGTTACAAAGGAGGAGATATACATATCCGTATTGCCTAGCTTGCCTTCCATGCCAAGTAGAGTCCCATCCGGACACGAGACGAAGTCTTGAATCTTGTATCTTCATAGTCTAACAGTCCGGCCAAAGGATATAGTCCGGCTGTCCGAGGACCCCCTAATCCAGGACTCCCTCACTTAGTTACCGTGATGGCGTCGAGCTCGGCTAATGTCGAGGCACCGCCAACGGCGGGCGCGCAAGTGACGGAGGGGCCGCTTGCTGCCGAGGTGCTGGCCGGCGTATTCTTCCCACACCCGGGTGCATTAAGCTCCAATGCCGGCACCGATGTCAGAGACACCAATGGCGCCGCCGGCGCGTTGTGCGAGTTGCTGCCCGTGAAGCTAGGAATCGGGGGCGGCCTCTGTTGGCCGCCCGCAATGCACGGTTGCAGCCCCTCAAGCAAGGTAGGCATAATGGCGGTGATCGTCGCTCCCAGTTGGTCTCGCACTTGCTCTTCGACTATCTCCGGAATCTGCACGACTTGTGCCTTGAGTTCTTGAACCTCGCGCTCCTGGCTTTCCGAGCTGGTCTTTCTCTCCTTTCGCCCAGCGGTATAGTATTTCGACCATTTCGTGGACAAGCCTTTGCCGGCCACACGACCAGCTGACGTCAGCTTACTGAGCTTATCCTTGTGTTTCATTATGTTCAACACCCTATTTAAAGGGGTGTCGAAAGGGGAGCTCTGAGACGACCCCACGCTACTGCTTTCAGTTTCCTGCGGAAGGAACGTGAACCATTTAGAAAATTGGCTTCATTAATTAGAATGCAACCATATGAAGCTAATTACGCGGGGGTGTATTCCTTACCAAAACAAGCTCAAGCGCCTTGGTCTTCGGATCCGTGGTAAGCTCCTTGGTTACCGGGTCCACCTTGTACCGGGCCCTGACATAGTTCCTCGTCTGCTTGTCACGGTATTTCTCGAAGAGGGGCGGTAGGCCTTGCTCGGCACGCTCCGCGTCCTCCTTGTCCCGTATAGGTTCCGCCACTCTATAACCACCGGGACCGAGTTTGTGGACCCCTAAGTTCAAGTCCCACATATCTTTCCCCCACTGACCTGATTCCACAGTTGCGTTGCTCTCGCACTTGATCTTGAACTCTAGGTAGTAATGTTCGCTGATCGAAGAATGTTTCTCCTTGATCTTCTCGTAACTATCACCTTTTTAAATCATTCTCTTCACCGCGGTCTCCAAGTAGCCAGGGCCGTGCTCATCTTCGTGAGGGCGGCACTGTTCACTTTATTCCCTGAGAGGCCTGTGTTTGCGAAGTCACCGGGGAACTTGTATTGTTCGTGCGGCTTCGTGAAGAGGAGGTTGCGCAAATTCCCTCGGTCATGATGCCTTAGGTTCTCGGTGTTGATCGAGACGGTGCTTCGGAGAATGCACCCGAGCTGTCCTGCGTACCCCTTAAATAATTCTAGGGGCGCCGTTGGATGCCCCTCGGAGGACACTTCAGTAAATTCCTCCTTGACGGTGCCAAGCACGTTCGGGCACCGGTCCTTCCGTTGCCTCTTCGGTTGACTGATATCTGTGCGTGTGCTACCATCATCAGTGGTGGCATCCTCGGCGGCACCATCAGTGGTGTCATCCCTGACGCCACTAGGGGTTGTGTAGTCGGGATCGGTGTCTTCCGCGGCGTCCTCATAGCGGTGAGGTTCTTCCTCCATCTCCTGGGACAGCTCCCAGAATGCCTTGCCCGAACCGCCGGCCTCATCGTTGTGGGCCATGTTTCGCTCTAAATAGGAAAAAAGTTTGGTCAAAAAGTTGGTTATTGTCAAGGAACAAGATCTCTAAGTTGACCAAATAACCTAATTCTCGAGGAATGTCGCCAAAAAGTTGGCTTCGGTGTGCGGTACAAAACTGAATTTTGGAAATCTACAGGATGAACAAGCTAAGGGCTGCAAATGCCCGCAAGGCTTCAAGGGTGACGTCATAGGCTCAGTGTTATTTAAGGGTTGGTTTGTGAGGAATTATCATGGTCTCATCATTTAGGGTTTGTCGACACCGAGGCATCCTAAAAGCTAAGCTTTTATCATTTAGGGTTTGTCGACGTTGAGGCACCCTAAATGCTAAGTTAAGTTTTCATCATTTAGGGTTTATCGATGCCGAGGCACCCTAAAAGCTAAGGTTTTATCATTTAGGGTTTGTCGATGCCGAGGCACCCTAAAAGCCAAGGTTATATCATTTAGGGTTTGTCGAGGCACCCTAAAACATTTCTTTCTTTAAGCATGCTACATCCATCTCAAGTATTTATGGTCAAGGGTTAGCAGGGCCAGCCAAATAGAATATGTGGTATGGGCTTTTTTAGTAGGTCATCCTACCGGATTAGGGTTTATCGATGACGAGCAACTGACATTAGTAATAACTATGAGTTGATATCACACTTCTATATGTATAACACAAGAGGCAGTTGATCCTACTTAATTAAGTACTAAGATACCCCGGCCCATGCATTAGTCGCAAGTACCCCATATGTCCTATTTTTTAGCAAAGTCATGCTAAAATTCACGGAAAATTTCAGCATGACCTTTGCTGAAAATAGGACATATGGAGTACCCGAATTTGCTGGACTGGAAGTTAATCGACATTCCGGCAAACTCAAGGGCCTCTCGGGGTACCTGCAAAATCATCACGACACGATGGTCGGAGACAAAACCCAGCAAACTAGCAAAGTTACTGACGTGTTTACAGAAATTGTTTTCTGTAAAAGATGATCATCATCTTTACAAGTCTTTCTCAATGTGATCAATTGATGGATCAACACGTACACCATGTACAGTAAGAGCATATAATTCAACAACTCCACTGAAAATGAGAGATGAAAGATATAGGGAGCACAAACAGCTCAGAAAAATCAATCCATCTAGCATTTCAGGTTTTGCTAGAAATACCTTTAACATCAGTATCAGTATGATTTATAGAGTCAACATCCAGTAAGTATAATCAAGGTAATCAACCATTCCCATAAAATAAGACAAGTTTGATTCAGTGCTGCTAATATGATTGGAGATTACTATGAACATGTGGCAAGACTACTTTGATAACAAGGACCACTAGTTGGCCAGTAGTTGAACTAGCAGCTTGGCCATCACTGATGTCATGATGTTAAAGCCAGCAATGTAAAATGATCTACAACCTTATGTAAAGTGCCAACTCCACAGATTTCTTTTTCATAGCTTTTATTTTATTTCTAGAAGCAACACAACAGGGTTAAACACCAGAATCTTGAGTTTAATTTTTTTCCAGAATTTTAGAGGCCCCACAAATTCAGTTCGGGTATTTTATACCATGTTAAAGATAGTAAAGTACAGAGGTTTAGCCCTGGTCCTTAGATTCAGTTTCCTAATCTTTTTGTTTTCTACAAAGATATTCCCAACCTTCATGATGCTGGTAAGAAAAGAGCTACTCTCTGAATCTTTTATCTATTTATACCTGTAAATTAGCACTCTAATGATCCCACTATGTTGTTTGCTGGAATCTGCAAAATGATCCCACTATGTTGACAAATGATCCCACTATGTTGTTATACTTGAGAACATTGTAACAAAATCAAAACCACAATAAACAGTGGTCAGATATAACAGGTACAATTACACAAAGCATCTGAATACACACATACTTCATCTATCAAGTATAAGTCTGTCAAGCCAAGAAGGTATGAGCTGTTCATGGAAGCCTTTGATCATAATATCTAAAGGCATAGACAGAATCTACAAGCAGACAACAAAAAGGTCACACACACACACTCAGAGGAAAAGCGTATTTAAATCTAGAAAATGAAGATGATCCATTTCTACATGGAATCAATCAAGTACAGAGCTATGCCACATACTAGGGATATCACCCACACACAAAAAATCAGTGCTTTAGGGATATGAAATAGTTATCTGGTGGGGAGAAGACTGTTGCTGCACTGGCATTGCTGTTTGCCATTCACAATTTCAGGCAATCACCATTCTACATACTGGATGAAGTCGATGCAGCTATCATACAGGCACGGTGGCAACTAGTAACTACCCTCACCGAGAAAATGAGGGTCACAGTGGCTACAGAAAATAGCACACATATTTACCTGTTACTTTATATTCAAATAAGAGTAGAGAAAACACCTACAAATACTCTCTAGCTCCTACACAAGACCAGGAGACTTACCATCTAAACTGAAACAATGTTTTTTATAAGACCATGGTTATCTAAGAATATCAAATAAGCTTTCCACCATAACCTAGACCACCACAATATTATTAAGATAAGAGATGCCTACTTGAGAATATTAAACAAGCCTTACAAACTTAGAGCATCCACGGTGTTATCTAGTTCATTTATAAGGCTGCACATGCTCTTCCAAGTAAATAGTTATTTTTGTTTGCAAGACAATTTGACCACCCACTACAATCACCAAATGATTCAAATCCAACCATTTTCATGTAAAATGTTGAAGCAGTTTATCTGAAATGTCGAATGAGAAAAAGTTGTTGCAGATTGCAAGCACTAAGAACCTCCACGTCTCCAATTTTCCTATGACTCCCAATTTTCCCTTCAGTAAAATAACTTCATCTAGGAAGGCAGCAAGCGGTAGTTCATTGTGCACATATAAAGAAGCAGTGGTGCAACAAGCAAGAGCAGCAGCAGTGCAAGAGCAGCAGCGATGACAAGAGCAGCGGTGGCAGCGGCGCTATAGGCAGAAGCAGTAGCACGCAAGCAGCAGAAGTAGAGTAGCAGCAACGGGCATGCGCAAGGCGCAGCCAGGAGTGGGCGTGGGCGGCTGCGGGCGACGATAGGCGCGGTGGGGGCGCGGTGCAGCAGCGGCAGCAGGTCAACATGACAGCTACGAATCGAGGTGAAGTAAAGGGGATCCGGAGGAGAAGCTCAGCACGAAGCCAGGGACGTGGTCGGGGAGGCCGGGGAAGGACCAGAGCAGCAGCAAACGGCGACGAACGACGGTGATGTACAATGACGGGGCCACACGCAGGAAGAGACGGCGGGAGGTGGCTGCTGCTCCTCGGCGAGGTGGACGCGCTGCTGCTTGCTACCTCTTGAGAACTGCGTTGGTTTTTCCCCGAAGAGGAAGGGATGATGCAGCAAAGTAGCGTAAGTATTTCCCTCGGTTTTTGAGAACCAAGGTATCAATCCAGTAGGATGCTATGCGTGAGCCCCTCGTACCTGCACAAAACAAATAAATCCTCGCAACCAACGCGATAAGGGGTTGTCAATCCCTACACGGCCACTTACGAGAGTGAGATCTGATAGATATGATAAGATAATATTTTTGGTATTTTTATAATAAAGATGCAAAGTAAAATAAAAGCAAAGGAAATAACTAAGTATTGGAAGATTAATATGATGAAGATAGACCCGGGGGCCATAGGTTTCACTAGTGGCTTCTCTCTAGAGCATAAGTATTTTACGGTGGGTGAACAAATTACTGTTAAGTAATTGACAGAATTGAGCATAGTTATGAGAATATCTAGGTATGATCATGTATATAGGCATCACGTCCGAGACAAGTAGACCGACTCCTGCCTGCATCTACTACTATTACTCCACTCATCGACCGCTACCAGCATGCATCTAGAGTATTAAGTTCATGAAAACAGAGTAACGCCTTAAGCAAGATGACATGATGTAGAGGGATAAACTCATGCAATATGATGAAAACCCCATCTTGTTATCCTCGATGGCGACAATACAATACGTGCCTTACTGCCCCTACTGTCACTGGGAAAGGACACCGCAAGATTGAACCCAAAGCTAAGCACTTCTCCCATTGCAAGAAAGATCAATCTAGCAGGATAAACCAAACTGATAATTCGAAGAGACTTGCAAAGATAACCAATCATACACAAAAGAATTCAGAGAAGATTCAAATATTGTTCATAGATAGACTTGATCATAAACCCACAATTCATCGGTCTCAACAAACACACCGCAAAAGAAGATTACATCGAATAGTTCTCCACAAGAGAGGGGGAGAACATTGTATTGAGATCCAAAAAGAGAGAAGAAGCCATCTAGCTAATAACTATGGACCCGTAGGTCTGAGGCGAACTACTCACACTTCATCGGAGGGGCTATGGTGATGATGTAGAAGCCCTCCGTGATGGATACCCCCTCCGGCGGAGCTCCGGAACAGGCCCCAAGATGGGATCTCATGGATACAGAAAGTTGCGGCGGTGGAATTAGGGTTTTGGCCCCGTATCTGATCGTTTGGGGGTACGTAGGTATATATAGGAGGAAGGAGTACGTCGGTGGAGCAACAGGGGGCCCACGAGGGTGGAGGGCGCGCCTGGGGGGTAGGCATGCCCCCTACCTCATGGCCTCCTCCTTTGTTTCTTGACGTAGGGTCCAAGTCTCCTAGATCATGTTCGGTGAGAAAATCACGTTCCCGAAGGTTTCATTCCGTTTGGACTCCGTTTGATATTCCTTTTCTTTGAAACCCTAAAATAGGCAAAAAAAAACAGCAATTCTGGGCTGGGCCTCCGGTTAATAGGTTAGTCCCAATAATAATATAAAAGTGGATAATAAAGCCCAATAATGTCCGAAACAGTAGATAATATAGCATGGAGCAATCAAAAATTATAGATACGTTGGAGACGTATCAAGCATCCCCAAGCTTAATTCCTGCTCGTCCTCTAGTAGGTAAATGATAAAAACATAATTTTTGATGCGGAGTGCTACTTGGCATAATTTTAATGTAATTCTTCTTAATTGTGGTATGAATATTCAGATCCGAAAGATTCAAGATAAAAGTTCATATTGACATAAAAATAATAATACTTCAAGCATACTAACTAAGCAATTATGTCCTCTCAAAATAACATGGCCAATGAAAGTTCATCCCTACAAAATCATATAGTTTAGTCATGCTCCATTTTCGTGACACAAGAATGCTCTCATCATGCTCAACCCCGATGACAAGCCAAGCAATTGTTTCATACTTTAGTAATCTCAAACTTTATAAACCTTCACGCAATACATGAGCGCGAGCCATGGATATAGCACTATGGGTGGAATAGAATATGATGGGGGTTATGTGGAGAAGACAAAGAAGGAGAAAGTCTCACATCAACGAGGCTAATCAATGGGCTATGGAGATGCCCATCAATTGATGTTAATGCAAGGAGTAGGGATTGCCATACAACGAATGCACTAGAGCTATAAATGTATGAAAGCTCAACAAAAGAAACTAAGTGGGTGTGCATCCAACTTGCTTGCTCACGAAGACCTAGGGCACTTGAGGAGGCCCACTGTTGGAATATACAAGCCAAGTTCTATAATGAAAAATCCCCACTAGTATATGAAAATGACACGACAAAAGACTCTCTATCATGAAGATTATGGTGCTACTTTGAAGTACAAGTGTGGAAAAAGGATAGTAGCATTGTCCCTTCCTTTTATTTTTTTATTTGGCCTTTCTTTTTTTATTTGGCCTTTCTCTTTTTTTAGTACAATGCTCTATGAATGATGGTCATCACACTTCTATTTACTTAGCACTCAAGAATTACAACTCGATACTTATAACAAGATATGACTCTATATGAATGCCTTCGGTGGTGTATCAGGATATGCAATGAACCAAGAGTGACATGTATGAAAGAATTATGAACGGTGGCTTTGCCACAAATACTATGTCAACTACATGATCATGCTAAGCAATACGACAATGATGAATGTGTCATGATAAACGGAATGGTGGAAAGTTGCTTGGCAATATATCTCGGAATGGCTATGGAAATGCCATAATAGGTAGGTATGGTGGCTGTTTTGAGGAAGATATAAGGAGGTTTATGTGTGAAAGAGCGTACCATATCACGGGGTTTGGATGCACCGGCGAAGTTTGCACCAACTCTCAATGTGAGAAAGGGCAATGCACGGTACCGAAGAGGCTAGCAATGATGGAAGGGTGAGAATGCGTATAATCCATGGACTCAACATTAGTCATAAAGAACTCACATACTTATTGCAAAAATCTACAAGTCATCAAAAACCAAGCACTACGCGCATGCTCCTAGGGGGATAGATTGGTAGGAAAAGACCATCGCTCGTCCCCGACCGCCACTCATAAGGAAGACAATTAAATAACACCTCATGTTTCAAATTTGTTACATAACGTTTACCATACGTGCATGCTACGGACTTGCAAACTTCAACACAAGAATTTCTCAAATTCACAACTACTCAACTAGCACGACTTTGATATTATTACCTCCATATCTCAAAACAATCATCAAGCGTCAAACTTCTCTTAGTATTCAAAACACTCATAAGATTTTTTTTCTAATCTTGAACACCTAGCATATTAGGATTATTTAAGAAAATTACCATGCTATTTAAGACTCTCAAAATAATCTAAGTGAAGCATTAGAGATCAATAGTTTCTATAAAACAAATCCACCAACGTGCTCTAAAAGATATAAGTGAAGCACTAGAGCAAAACTATATAACTCAAAAAGATATAAGTGAAGCACATAGAGTATTCTAACAAATTCCAAATCATGTATGGCACTCTCAAAAGGTGTGTACAGCAAGGATTATTGTGGTAACCTAAAAGCAAATCCTCAAATCATACAAGACGCTCCAAGCAATACACATATCATGTGGTGAATAAAAATATAGCTCCAAGTAAAGTTACCGATAGAAGTAGACTAAAAGAGGGGATGCCTTCCGGGGCATCCCCAAGCTTTGGCTTTTAGGTGTCCTTAGATTATTTGGGGTGCCATGGGAATCCCCAAGCTTAGGCTCTTGCCACTCCTTGTTCCATAGTCCATCAAATCTTTACCCAAAACTTGAAAACTTCACAACACAAAACTCAAAGTAGAAAATCTCGTGAGCTCCGTTAGCGAAAGAAAACAAAAGACCACTTCAAGGTACTGTAATGAACTCATTATTTATTTATATTGGTGTTAAACCTACTGTATTCCAACTTCTCTATGGTTTATAAACTATTTTACTAGCCATAGATTTATCAAAATAAGCAAACAACACACGAAAAACAGAATCTGTCAAAAACAGAACAGTCTGTAGTAATCTTTAGCTAGCGCAAGATCTAGAACCCCAAAAATTCTAAAATAAATTGCTGGACGTGAGGAATTTGTCTATTAATCATCTGCAAAAAGAATTAACTAAATATCGCTTTCCAAATAAAAATGGCAGCAGTTCTCATGAGCGCTAAAGTTTCTGTTTTTTACAGCAAGATATCAAGACTTTCCCCAAGTCGTCCCAATGGTTCTACTTGGCACAAACACTAATTAAACACAAAAAACACAACATAAATAGAGTCTACATAAATTATTTATTACTAAACAGGAGCAAAAAGCAAGGAATAAAAATAAATTAGGTTGCCTCCCAACAAGCGCTATCGTTTAACGCCCCTAGCTAGGCATAAAAAGCAAGGATAGATCTAGGTATCGCCATAATAGTAAGATAGATCATTAAAGCTCATTTCATATTCTCTACGCGGCAGAAAGTTTTCTTTGAGGCAAGAAAAATTAATCAAAAGGGCTAAATTTAATGGGGCAAAAGTCCCCAAGATCAACCTTGGGAGGTATAGGTTCCTCCTTTGGTCCTTCGTATTGCACAACCAATTCATCATTATAAGCATTCTTTTGACAGAACTTTGTGAGCCTATATTCAAGAGAATATCCTAGTTCATTATTTCGAATGGCCAAATAATCATTAAGCTCAGAAATTCTATCAACTAAAACATTGGTAGGAACCCTTTTTCTAAGATTTTCATTGAAAGCAACATAGTCTAGAGATTGAAAACGCATTATTTCTTCTTGATCAAAAAGGATAGCCTCTATGGGAGGACGGCAAGCGTCTACCCTATAATGTGCAAAGATTTCTTTGGCTTCTCTTATTATGAATCTGGACTCATGAGCCAAAAAGATAGTAGCGGTACGCTTAACAGAAGAATGCTCAATATTAGAAAATTCTAGGAAAATCCTTTGTATGCAAGGATGCAAGTGCATGAATTGTCTTTCAAGTTCAACTACAAGCATGGCAATAGCGTCCGCAAGACTACTAGTTCTATGAAGGATAGAACTACCCATAGAAGGTAAAGCACCAGCACAAGTAAATAAATCTTGAATAACTCCTTTTCCAATAATATTACCACTACCAACACGGAATTTTTTGTATGTAAGATGGGGGGTTCTTTAGCGGGAGCATCAGATTTTTTCATGACATTATTATTGTCCATCTCGACAATAATTTCCCCTATTTCAGACATAACGGCAGAAAGTGCAAAGAGCAAAAAGAGGCAAACAGGAAAGAGAGGGAGGATAGAGAGAGAGGGCGAATAAAACGGCAAGGGTGAAGTGGGGGAGAGGAAAATAAGAGGCAAATGGCAAATAATGTAATGCGGGAGATAGGGATTGTGATGGCTACTTGGTATATTGAGTTTTGCATAGACTCCCCGGCAACAGCGCCAGAAATCCTTCTTGCTACCTCTTGAGCATTGCGTTGGTTTTTCCCCAAAGAGGAAGGGATGATGCAGCAAAGTAGCATAAGTATTTCCCTCAGTTTTTGAGAACTAAGGTATCAATCCAGTAGGAGGCTATGCGCGAGTCCCTCGTACCTGCACAAAACAAATAAATCCTCGCAACCAACGCGATAAGGGGTTGTCAATCCCTACATGGCCACTTACGAGAGTGAGATCTGATAGATATGATAAGATAATATTTTTGGTATTTTTATAATAAAGATGCAAAGTAAAATAAAAGCAAAGGAAATAACTAAGTATTGGAAGATTAATATGATGAAGATAGACCCGGGGGCCATAGGTTTCACTAGTGGCTTCTTGTTGGGGAACGTTGCAGAAAATAAAAGAATTTCCTACGGTTTCACCAAGATCCATCTATGAGTTCATCTAAGCAACGAGTCAAGGGAGTGAGTTTGCATCTACATACCACTTGTAGATCGAGTGCGGAAGCGTTCAAGGGGATGGTGATGATGGAGTCGTACTCGTCGTGATTCAGATCACTGATGACCAAGTGCTGAACGGACAGCACCTCCGCGTTCAACACACGTACGGTACGGGCGACGTCTCCTCCGTCTTGATCCAGCAAGGAGGAAGGAGAGGTTGAGGAAGACAGCTCCAACGGCAGCACGACGGCGTGGTGTTGTTGGTGCAGCAGTACTCCGACAGAGCTTCGCCAAGCACGTACGGAGGAGGAGAGGTGTTGGGGAGGGGAGGGGCTGCGCCTTGGCTTGTGTTAAGCAGCCCTCCCCTCACCCCTCTATATATAGGAGGAGAGGGGCAAGGGGGCCGGCCCTCTAGGGGAAACCCTAGAGGGGGGCGGCGGCCAAAGGGAGAGGGAAAAGGGTGGCTTGCCCCCCAAGCTAGGGGGCGCCCCCTTTAGGGTTTCCCCTCCCCTTGCCCTAGCCGCATGGGCCTAGGTGGGGAGGCACGCCCAGCCCACTAGGGGCTGGCTCCCTCTCCCACACAGCCCATGTGCCCCCCCCCGGGAGGGGTGGCCCCACCCGGTGGACCCCCGGAACCCTTTTGGTGGCCCCGGTACAATACCGGTATGCCACTGAAACTTTCCGGTGTCCGTTTAACCACTTTCCTTATATAAATCTTTACCTCCGGACCATTTCGGAACTCCTCGTGACGTCCGGGATCTCATCCGGGACTCCGAACAACATTCGGTAATCACATACTTGTCTTCCTGATAACCCTAGAGTCACCGAACCTTAAGTGTGTAGACCCTATGGGTTCAGGAGACATGCAGACATGACCGAGACGACCTCAGGTCAATAACCAACAGCGGGATCTGGATACCCATGTTGGCTCCCACATTCTCCTCGATGTTGTCATCGGATGAACCACGATGTCAAGGATTCGATCAAACCCCGTATACAATTCCCTTTGTCAATCGGTACGTTACATGCCCGAGACTCGATCGTCGGTATCCCAATACCTCGTTCAGTCTCGTTACCGGCAAGTCACTTTACTCGTACCGCAATGCATGATCCCGTGATCAAACACTTGGTCACCTTGAGCTCATTATGATGATGCATTACCGAGTGGGCCCAGAGATACCTCTCCGTCATACGGAGTGACAAATCCCAGTCTCGATCCGTGTCAACCCAATAGACACTTTCGGAGATACCTGTAATGCACCTTTATAGTCACCCAGTTATGTTGTGACGTTTGGTACACCCAAAGCACTCCTACGGTATCCGGGAGTTACACGATCTCATGGTCTAAGGAAGAGATACTTGACATTGGAAAAGCTCTAGCAAACGAACTAACCGACCTTTGTGCTATGCTTAGGATTGGGTCTTGTCCATCACATCATTCTCCTAATGATGTGATCCCGTTATCAACGACATCCAATGTCCATAGCCAGGAAACCATGACTATCTGTTGATCACAACGAGCTAGTCAACTAGAGGCTCAGTAGGGACATATTGTGGTCTATGTATTCACACGTGTATTCCGATTTCCGGATAATACAGTTATAGCATGAATAAAAGACTATTATCATGAACAAAGAAATATAATAATAACACTTTTATTATTGCCTCTAGGGCATATTTCCAATAGTCTCCCACTTGCACTAGAGTCAATAATCTAGTTACATTGTGATGAATCGAACACCCATAGAGTTCTGGTGTTGATCATGTTTCGCTCGCGAGAGAGGTTTAGTCAACGGATCTGCGACATTCAGATCCGTATGTACTTTGCAAATTTCTATGTCTCCATCTTGAACATTCTCACGGATGGAGTTGAAACGATGCTTGATGTGCCTGGTCTTCTTGTGAAATCTGGGCTCCTTTGCAAGGGCAATAGCTCCAGTATTGTCACAGAAAAGTTTGATCGGCCCCGACGCATTGGGTATGACTCCTAGGTCGGTGATGAACTCCTTCACCCAAATAGCTTCATGCGCTGCCTCCGAGGCTGCCATGTACTCCGCTTCACATGTAGATCCCGCCACGACGCTCTGCTTGCAGCTGCACCAGCTTACTGCTCCACCATTCAACATATACACATATCCGGTTTGTGACTTAGAGTCATCCAGATCTGTGTCAAAGCTAGCGTCGACGTAACCCTTTACGACGAGCTCTTCGTCACCTCCATAAACGAGAAACATGTCCTTTGTCCTTTTCAGGTACTTCAGGATATTCTTGACCACTGTCTAGTGTTCCTTGCCGGGATTACTTTGGTACCTTCCTACCAAACTTACGGCAAGGTTTACGTCAGGTCTGGTACATAGCATGGCATACATAATAGATCCTATGGCTGAAGCATAGGGGATGACACTCATCTCTTCTATATCTTTTGCCGTGGTCGGGCATTGAGCTGAGCTCAATCTCACACCTTGCAATACAGGCAAGAACCCCTTCTTGGACTGATCCATTTTGAACTTCTTCAAAATTTTATCAAGGTATGTGCTTTGTGAAAGACCTATGAGGCGTCTCGATCTATTTCTATAGATCTTGATGCCTAATATGTAAGCAGCTTCTCCAAGGTCCTTCATTGAAAAACACTTATTCAAGTAGGCATTAATGCTGTCCGAAAGTTCCATATCTTTTCCCATCAAGAGTATGTCATCTACATATAATATGAGAAATGCTACAGAGCTCCCACTCACTTTCTTGTAAACGCAGGCTTCTCCATAAGTCTGCATAAACCCAAACGCTTTGATCATCTCATCAAAGCGAATATTCCAACTCCGAGATGCTTGCACCAGCCCATAAATGGATCGCTGGAGCTTGCATACTTTGTTAGCGTTCTTAGGATCGACAAAACCTTCTGGCTGCATCATATACAGTTCTTCCTTAAGATAACCGTTAAGGAATGCCGTTTTGACGTCCATCTGCCATATCTCATAATCATAGTATGCGGCAATTGCTAACATGATTCGGACGGACTTAAGCTTCACTACGGGAGAGAAAGTCTCATCGTAGTCAATCCCTTGAACTTGGCGATAACCCTTAGCGACAAGTCGAGCTTTATAGATGGTGACATTACCATCCGCGTCCGTCTTCTTCTTAAAGATCCATTTGTTTTCTATCGCTCGCCGAACATCGGGCAAGTCAGTCAAAGTCCATACTTTGTTTTCATACATGGATTCTATCTCGGATTTCATGGCTTCTAGCCATTTGTTGGAATCTGGGCCCGCCATCGCTTCTTCATAGTTCGAAGGTTCACCGTTGTCTAACAACATGATTTCCAGGACAGGGTTGCCGTACCACTCTGGTGCGGAACGTGTCCTTGTGGACCTACGAAGTTCAGTAGCAACTTGATCCGAAGTACCTTGATCATCGTCATTATTTTCCTCTTCAGTTGGTGTAGGCATCACATGAACATTTTCTTGAGCTGCACTACTTTCCCGTTCAAGATGTAGTACTTCATCGAGTTCTACTTTCCTCCCACTTACTTCTTTCGAGAGAAACTCCTTTTCCAGAAAGGATCCGTTCTTGGCAACAAAGATCTTGCCCTCAGATCTTAAGTAGAAGGTATACCCAATGGTTTCTTTAGGGTATCCTATGAAGACGCATTTTTCCGACTTGGGTTCGAGCTTTTCAGGTTGAAGTTTCTTGACATAAGCATCGCATCCCCAAACTTTTAGAAACGACAGCTTAGGTTTCTTCCCAAACCACAATTCATACGGTGTCGTCTCAACGGATTTAGACGGTGCCCTATTTAAAGTGAATGTAGCTGTCTCTAGAGCGTATCCCCAAAATGATAGTGGTAAATCGGTAAGAGATATCATAGATCGCACCATATCTAATAGAGTGCGATTACGATGTTCGGACACAACGTTACGCTGAGGTGTTCCAGGCGGCGTTAGTTGTGAAACGATTCCACATTTCCTTAAGTGTGTACCAAATTCGTGACTTAAGTATTCTCCTCCATGATCTGATCGTAGGAATTTTATCTTTCGGTCACGTTGATTCTCTACCTCATTCTGAAATTCCTTGAACTTTTCAAAGGTCTCAGACTTGTGTTTCATTAGGTAGACATACCCATATCTACTCAAGTCATCAGTGAGAGTGAGAACATAACGATATCCTCCGCGAGCCTCAACGCTCATTGGACCGCACACATCGGTGTGTATGATTTCCAACAAGTTGGTTGCTCGCTCCATTGTTCTGAAGAACGGAGTCTTGGTCATCTTGCCCATGAGGCATGGTTCGCATGTGTCAAACGATTCATAATCGAGAGCCTCCAAAAGTCCATCAGCATGGAGTTTCTTCATGCGCTTGACACCAATGTGACCAAGGCGGCAGTGCCACAAGTATGTGGGACTATCGTTATCAACTTTACATCTTTTGGTATTCACACTATGAATATGTGTAACATTATGCTCGAGATTCATTATGAATAAACCATTGACCATAGGGGCATGACCATAAAACATATCTCTCATATAAATAGAACAACCATTATTCTCGGATTTAAATGAGTAGCCATCTCGTATCAAACAAGATCCAGATACAATGTTCATGCTCAAACTTGGCACCAAATAACAATTATTAAGGTTCAAAACTAATCCCGTAGGTAAATGTAGAGGTAGCGTGCCGACGGCGATCACATCGACTCTGGAACTATTCCCGATGCGCATCGT
Source organism: Triticum aestivum (assembly GCF_018294505.1). Lineage (NCBI taxonomy): Eukaryota > Viridiplantae > Streptophyta > Magnoliopsida > Poales > Poaceae > Triticum > Triticum aestivum. The sequence continues at coordinate 149,908,738 of NC_057797.1, read as the reverse complement.
CACCTCGTCCTTCGCCAGTCTCCGCTTATTCCGCAGCTCCTGCTGTGAGTTACAAATATGAGCAACGGCACCGGTATCAAATACCCAGGAGTTACTACGAGTACTGGTAAGGTACACATCAATTACATGTATATCGAATATACCTTTAGTGTTGCCGGCCTTCTTATCCGCTAAGTATTTGGGGTAGTTCCGCTTCCAGTGACCCTTCCCTTTGCAATAAAAGCACTCAGTCTCAGGCTTGGGTCCATTCTTTGACTTCTTCCCGGCAACTGGCTTACCGGGCGCGGCAACCTCCTTGTCGTCCTACTTGAAGTTCTTCTTACCCTTGCCCTTCTTGAACTCAGTGGTCTTATTGACCATCAACACTTGATGTTCTTTCTTGATTTCAACCTCTGCTGACTTCAGCATAGAAAATACTTCAGGAATGGTCTTTACCATCCCCTGCATATTGTAGTTCGTCACAAAGCTCTTGTAGCTTGGTGGGAGCGACTGAAGGATTCTGTCAATGACTGCCTCATCAGGGAGGTTAATATTCAGCTGGGTCATACGGTTGTGCAACCCAGACATCTTGAGTATGTGCTCACTGACAGAACTATTTTCCTCCATCTTACAACTATAGAACTTGTCGGAGATGTCATATCTCTCGACCCGGGCGTGAGCTTGGAAAACTAGTTTCAGCTCTTCGAACATCTCATATGCTCCGTGATGCTCAAAACGCTTTTGGAGCCCCGGTTCTAAGCTGTAAAGCATGCCGCACTGAACGAGGGAGTAATCATCAGCACGAGACTGCCAAGCATTCATAATGTCTTGGTTCTCTGGGACGGGAGCGTCACCTAGCGGTCCTTCCAGGACATATTGTTTCCTGGCAGCTATGAGGATGATCCTCAGGTTCCGGACCCAGTCCGTATAGTTGCTGCCATCATTTTTCAGCTTGGTTTTCTCTAGGAATGCGTTGAAGTTCAAGTTGACATGAGCGTTGGCCATTTGATCTACAAGACATATTTGCAAAAGGTTTTAGACTAAGTTCATGATAATTAAGTTCATCTAATCAAATTATTGAATGAACTCCCACTCAGATTTGACATCCCTCTAGTCATCTAAGTGTTACACGATCCGAGTCGACTAGGCCGTGTCCGATCATCACGTGAGACGGACTAGTCATTGTCGGTGAACATTCTCATGTTGATCGTATCTTCCATACGACTCGTGTTCGACCTTTCGGTCTCCGTGTTCCGAGGCCATGTCTGTACATGCTAGGCTCGTCAAGTTAACCCTAAGTGTTTTGCATGTGTAAAACTGTCTTACACCCGTTGTATGTGAACGTAAGGATCTATCACACCCGATCATCACGTGGTGCTTCGAAACGACGAACTTTAGCAACGGTGCACAATTAGGGGAGAACACTTCTTGAAATTTTTGTAAGGGATCATCTTATTTACTACCATCGTTCTAAGTAAACAAGATGCATAAAACATAATAAACATCACATGCAATTATATAAAGTAGTGACATGATATGGCCAATATCATATAGCTCCTTTGATCTTCATCTTCGGGGCTCCATGATCATCTTGTCATCGGCATGACACCATGATCTCCATCATCATGATCTCCATCATCGTGTCTTCATGAAGTTGTCACGCCAACGACTACTTCTACTTCTATGACTAACGCGTTTAGCAATAAAGTAAAGTAGTTTACATGGCGTTCTTCAATGACATGCAGGTCATACAAAAAATAAAGACAACTCCTATGGCTCCTGCCGGTTGTCATACTCATCGACATGCAAGTCGTGATTCCTATTACAAGAACATGATCTCATACATCACAATATATCATTCATCATTCATCACAACTTCTGGCCATATCACATCACATGACAATTGCTGCAAAAACAAGTTAGACGTCCTCTAATTGTTGTTGCATCTTTTACGTGGCTGCAATTGGGTTCTAGCAAGAACGTTTTCTTACCTACGAATAACCACAACGTGATCTTGTCAACTTCTATTTACCCTTCATAAGGACCCTTTTCATCGAATCCACTTCAACTAAAGTGGGAGAGACAGACACCCGCCAGCCACCTTATGCAACTAGTGCATGTTAGTCGGTGGAACCGGTCTCACGTAAGCGTACGTGTAAGGTTGGTCCGGGCCGCTTCATCCCACAATACCGCTGAAGCAAGATAAGACTAGTAGCGGCAAGCAAGTTGACAAGATCTACGCCCACAACAAAATTGTGTTTTACTCGTGCAAAGAGAACTACGCATAGACCTAGCTCATGATGCCACTTTTGGGGAACGTTGCAGAAAATAAAAAAAATTCCTACGGTTTCACCAAGATCCATCTATGAGTTCATCTAAGCAACAAGTCAAGGGAGTGAGTTTGCATCTACATACCACTTGTAGATCGAGTGCGGAAGCCTTCAAGGGGATGGTGATGATGGAGTCGTACTCGTCGTGATTCAGATCACCGATGACCAAGTGCTGAACGGACAGCACCTCCGCGTTCAACACAAGTACGGTACGGGCGACGTCTCCTCCGTCTTGATCCAGCAAGGAGGAAGGAGAGGTTGAGGAAGACAGCTCCAACGGCAGCACGACGGCGTGGTGTTGTTGGTGCAGCAGTACTCCGACAGAGCTTCGCCAAGCACGTACGGAGGAGGAGAGGTGTTGGGGAGGGGAGGGGCTGCGCCTTGGCTTGTGTTAAGCAGCCCTCCCCTCACCCCTCTATATATAGGAGGAGAGGGGCAAGGGGGCCGGCCCTCTAGGAGAAACCCTAGAGGGGGGCGGCGGCCAAAGGGAGAGGGAAAACGGTGGCTTGCCCCCCAAGCTAGGGGGGCGCCCCCTTTAGGGTTTCCCCTCCCCTTGCCCTAGCCGCATGGGCCTAGGTGGGGAGGTGCGCCCAGCCCACTAGGGGCTGGCTCCCTCTCCCACACAGCCCATGTGGCCCCCCCAGGAGGGGTGGCCCCACCCGGTGGACCCCCGGAACCCTTTTGGTGGCCCCGGTACAATACCGGTATGCCACTGAAACTTTTCGGTGTCCGTTTAACCACTTTCCTTATATAAATCTTTACCTCCGGACCATTCCGGAACTCCTTGTGACGTCTGGGATCTCATCCGGGACGCCGAACAACATTCGGTAATCACATACTTGTCTTCCTGATAACCCTAGCGTCACCAAACCTTAAGTGTGTAGACCCTATGGGTTCGGGAGACATGCAGACATGACCGAGACGACCTCAGGTCAATAACCAACAGCGGGATCTGGATACCCATGTTGGCTCCCACATGCTCCTCGATGTTGTCATCGGATGAACCACGATGTCGAGGATTCGATCAAACCCCATATACAATTCCCTTTGTCAATCGGTACGTTACATGCCCGAGACTCGATCGTCGGTATCCCAATACCTCGTTCAGTCTCGTTACCGGCAAGTCACTTTACTCGTACCGCAATGCATGATCCCGTGATCAAACACTTGGTCACCTTGAGCTCATTATGATGATGCATTACCGAGTGGGCCCAGAGATACCTCTCCGTCATACGGAGTGACAAATCCCAGTCTCGATCCGTGTCAACCCAATAGACACTTTCGGAGATACCTGTAATGCACCTTTATAGTCACCCAGTTATGTTGTGACGTTTGGTACACCCAAAGCACTCCTACGGTATCCGGGAGTTACACGATCTCATGGTCTAAGGAAGAGATACTTGACATTGGAAAAGCTCTAGCAAATGAACTAACCGACCTTTGTGCTATGCTTAGGATTGGGTCTTGTCCATCACATCATTCTCCTAATGATGTGATCCCGTTATCAACAACATCCAATGTCCATAGCCAAGAAACCATGACTATCTGTTGATCATAACGAGCTAGTCAACTAGAGGCTCACTAGGGACATATTGTGGTCTATGTATTCACACGTGTATTACGATTTCCGGATAATACAGTTATAGCATGAATAAAAGGCTATTATCATGAACAAAGAAATATAATAATAACACTTTTATTATTGCCTCTAGGGCATATTTCCAACACTTCTCTCAAGAGCATAAATATTTTATGGTGGGTGAACGAATTACTGTTGAGAAATTGCCAGAATTGAGCATAGTTATGAGAATATCTAGGTAACATCATGTATATAGGCATCACGTCCGAGACAAGTAGATCGACTCCTGCCTGCATCTACTACTATTACTCCACTCATCGACCGCTATCCAGCATGCATGTAGAGTATTAAGTTCATGAAAACAAAGTAACGCCTTAAGCAAGATGACATTATGTAGAGGGATAAACTCATGCAATATGATGAAAACCCCATCTTGTTATCCTCGATGGCAACAATACAATACGTGCCTTGCTGCCCCTACTGTCACTCACTGGGAAAGGACACCGCAAGATTGAACCCAAAGCTAAGCACTTCTCCCACTGCAAGGAAGAGCAATCTAGTAGGCCAAACCAAACTGATAATTCGAAGAGACTTGCAAAGATAACCAATCATACATAAAAGAATTCAGAGAAGATTCAAATATTGTTCATAGATAGACTTGATCATAAACCCACAATTCATCGGTCTCAACAAACACACCACAAAAAGAAGATTGCATCGAATAGTTCTCCACAAGAGAGGGGGAGAACATTGTATTGAGATCCAAAAAGAGAGAAGAAGCCATCTAGCTAATAACTATGGACCCATAGGTCTGAGGTGAACTACTCACACTTCATCGGATGGGCTATGGTGATGATGTAGAAGCCCTCCGTGATGGATACCCCCTCCGGCGGAGCTCCGGAACAGGCCCCAAGATGGGATCTCGTGGATACAGAAAGTTGCGGTGGTGGAATTAGGGTTTTGGCTCCGTATCTAATCGTTTGGGGGTACGTAGGTATATATAGGAGGAAGGAGTACGTCGGTGGAGCAACAGGGGGCCCACGAGGGTGGAGGGCGCGCCTATGGGGGGGGTAGGCGCGCCCCCTACCTCATGGCCTCCTCCTTTGTTTCTTGACGTAGGGTACAAGTCTCCTGGATCATGTTCGGTGAGAAAATCATGTTCCTGAAGGTTTCATTCCGTTTGGACTCTGTTTGATATTCCTTTTCTTCGAAACCCTAAAATAGGCAAAAAAAACAGCAATTCTAGGCTGGGCCTCCGGTTAATAGGTTAGTCCCAAAAATAATATAAAAGTGGATACTAAATCCCAATAATGTCCAAAACAATAGATAATATAGCATGGAGCAATCAAAAATTATAGATACGTTGGAGACGTATCAGAGACTCTCTATCAAGAAGATCATGGTGCTACTTTGAAGCACAAGTGTGGTAAAAGGATAGTAACATTGCCCCTTCTCTCTTTTTCTCTCGTTTGAAGTATCACTGCTTCTCCTTGTCGATGGGGGGTCATCGGTGATGGTGGAGAGCGGGCGCGGGGGGGGGGCAAGGGAGGGGGAGGGGGGATTGATCTAGCGAGGGAGGGGGAGGGAGGGGGATCGATTCGGCGAGGGGGAAAGGGATAGAGGGGGGAAGGTTAACAATGGCGCACCACCGAGGGGTGCACCATAAATATTTATGAATATGAAAAAATATCATCAAAATTGTTATTTGAAAATATCATCAAATTTTTTATTTGAAAATATTTGTAAAAATATCATAAAAATTGGTATACCAACGGCGCACCGCCTAGGGGTGCGCCATAAGTACATTGATATCAATGGCGCACCTTCTCCTAGTGCGCCATTAGAAAATGATAATCAAATTTGAAAACATTTATGAATGTGGAAAAATATCATCAAATTTGTTATTTCAAAATATTTATGAATATGAAAAAATATCATCAAATTTGTTATTTAAAAATATCATCAATTTTTTTTGGATTTTTAGTTGCATTCATTTGTGAATTGGTAAAACATTTATGAATATGAAAAATATCATCAAATTTGAAAAAAAAATCATGAATTTAAAAAGTGTCCATGAAATTTAAAAATATTCACGAGTTCAAAAAATATTAACAAATTCAATACTTTTGTGAGTTAGAAATTCAATACCATAATAAACATAAATAAATATTCATGAGGACTAGAACAGAAGAAATATCATTTCAATATGTCGAAATACAATCGAGAAATGAAGACTACGATTTAAATACAATTGATCTTAGCTAGCTATCTTTTCACAATCTTCTTGCCCTTCTTTTTCGCAAATGGAGTTCTTCTGTTGAACGGACGTCCTTTAGGTAGGGTGGTCCTACTTCTTCTTGTGGTGTATGGCACTTCATCATCGTCATCATGTTCCATCTTCGGGTCGCCGTACTTGTCGAAGTCTTGCTCATTGGCGACTCCATCCATTCCGATGATCTTCCTTTTGCCTCCCCTCACGACAACACGACTGGGCTTTGACGGGTCGGTAATGAAGAAGCATTGGTCCACTTGGGAAGCCAGTACCCATGGCTCATTTTTCACGGTGACGTTTGCGCCCGCGGTCTTGGATTTGGCTTCGGGTATAACCATGGTGGTGAAATACCGGTCTTCTTTTAGGACGCTCTTGGCCCATCTGACACGGAACATCGGGACCTTCTCTCCAGTGTTGCTCAGCTCCCAGATCTCCTTGATCCTTCCGTAGTATCTGTCCTTGTCGTTACCGGTGTAGGATTCCATCGTTACCCCAGAGTTCTGATAACCATCGCTCTTCATGTCCTTTCCCTCGGTGTAGAATGTGTAGCTGTTGATATCGTACGCCTCATAGGTCATCAGGTTGTGCTCGGCGCCCTGTGACAAGGCGAATATGAGTTTTTCTTCCGCGAAAGAATCCTCATGTAAAGGGTACGACAGAAGCTTCTCCTTGAACCAATGCGTGAAACATGAGTTGTGCTCTTTGATTATATCTCCGTCCGTCCTCTGTTGGCCTCGGTCATTGTACGTCTTCTCAATAATGGATTTGTGCTCTATCACCCAAGGATCGACCATGTCTATGTGTTGTAGCGCGACTAGGTTTGCTCTTTCAGAGTCGGTGAGTTGACCCTCAAAGTCGACATGCATTTCGTGGCGACCATCGCGGTGACCCCATCCAGCGAGCCTGCCGAGGTGCCTGTTGACGGGTAGACCAATGGGGTTCTCGATGCCTAGACAATTCATGCAGTAGGAGATGCACTCTTTTGTCAGAAAGCCCCTGGCTATGCTTCCCTCTAGACATGCAATGTTGTGAACGTATCCTTTGATGACACCACTCACCCTTTCGAACGGCATCATGCTATGCAGGAACGTCGGCCCGAGTTGGATGATATCCTCCATGATATGGACCAGCAGATGCACCATAACATCAAAGAATGAGGGCGGGAAGTACATCTCAAGCTCGCATAGTATCACCATGATCTCTTCCTGTAGCCTTCTGAGTTGCCTCACGTCAACCGACTTCTGAGAGATGACGTCAAAAAAGTTGCATAGGCCAAATAGCATTTCACGGACGTGCGCGTCCATGATCCCACGGACTGCAACTGGAAGTATCTGCGTCATCAGCAAGTGACAGTCGTGAGACTTCATCCCGCTGAACTTCTGCTTCGTTGAGTCTAGGTATCTGCCTATCTTCCCTGCGTAACCATAAGGAAGTTTTACTCCTACGAGGCAGGTGAAAAACCGATCGATCTCCTCCTGACTTAGAGTGAAGCACGTGGGAGGGTAGTCATTTTCGGTCTTCTTGGCCTTTTTGCCTTTGCAACGACTTTCCGTGTCCTGCTTCGCCTCATCATCATCATCATTAGCGAGAAGCTCCTCCATGATGCCCATTGATTTCAAGTCTGCCCTTGCTTTCGGCCCATCTTTGGTCCTCTCTGACATGTTGAGCAGGGTACCAAGCAGACTCTCGCACACGTTCTTCATGATATGCATGACATCAAGGTTGTGAGGCACACGGAGGATCTTCCAGTACGGCAAGTCCCAGAAAACAGACCTTGTTTTCCATACCTTCAGCAGCGGCTCTGGCGCCTTTCGTTTCTTTCCCGGCTCTGGCGCCTTTTGCTTCTTTCCCGGCAGTGGGCAATCTTTCCAAATTTTCAACAGCTCATCTATTTCCTTGCCGCTCCTTGTACGTGGGCGTCTTCGGGGTTTGGTTTCACCATCGAACAGATCCTTGCGTTTTCTCCATGAGTCATCGTCGCCAAGCCACCTTCGATGTCCCATGAACACGGTTTTCGAAGACCCGGGATCTCCATCTAGCGGGCGATGCGTTGTGTCATCCATGCACCTGACGCATCCAGAAAATCCGTGGACCACCTGCCCCGCGACATATCCGTAACCGAGATAGTCGTGCACCGTCGTGAGCAGTGCGGCTCTCATAGGGAAATATTCTTTCTCTGCGGCATCCCACGTATTGGCTGGTGTTTTCCACAGCGTGTCTAGCTCCTCTTTCAGCAGCCCCAGATACAGATTGATGTCGTTCCTTGGTTGTTTCGGCCCTTCAATTATCATACTCATGTGAATGTACTTCCTCTTCATGCACAACCAGGGGGAGGTTGTACATCCACACAAACACAGGCCAGGTGCTATGTGTGCTTCTCTGGCTACCAAACGGATTGACTCCATCGGTGCTCGCACCCAGCACGATGTTCCTTGGATCGTCCCCAAATTCTGGGTGTTCGAAGTTCAACGCTTGCCACTGGCTCGCATCCTTAGGGTGACTCAGCATCTTGTCTTTTTTATTTATCTCCGAATAATTTCTGTCATGTTCTTGCTTCTTCTCCTCCCTATCCGCATGCCAACGCAAGAGCTTTGCTAGCTTAGGGTCCGCAAAATACCGCTGCAGACAAGGAGTGATCGGAAAGTACCACACCACTTTTCGAGGAGCTTTCTTCCTCTTCTTGTATCGAGTGACGCTGCACATCGGACATATGGTAGACTCCACGTGCTCGTCCCGATAAATGATGCAATTGTTCATGCACACATGGTATTTCATGTGCGGTAAATCCAAAGGACACACGATTTTCTTCGCCTCCTCGAAACTGGTCGGGCACTTGTTCCCCTTGGGAAGACGTTCGTGCCAGAATGACATGTTCTCGTCGAAGCATGCGTCGGTCATTTTGTGTTTTACCTTCATCTCCAGAGCCATGAGCGTTACTTTCAGGCGGGTATCCTCGGGCCTGCATCCTTCATACAATGGAGTAACCGCGTCTATCTCCAGTTGATCCAGCTTGGCTTTCTCTCGGGCGGCAGCTCTTGCGTTATCCGTCTGCTTGAGAAGCAGATCTTGAATATGAGGGTCCTGCACCCAGCCCATCGATGGTCCATCGTCGTCTGCTCCGAAATCTTCATCTTCATGATCATGCCATTCGTCTGCTCCGGCATCTTCCTCATCATCATGTCTGGCATCTTCTACATGATGACTGTGTATTGCTTCTACTTCGTGATCATGTCCTGGAGATTCTTCGTCTTCTCGCCCGCCCTGGCCGCGGTTGTCTTGCTGTCCTTCCTCATTTCTTGCCCGGCCCCCATGGACGACTTCATAGTCATCTTCATCACCTTGCCACCGATAGCCATCCATGAAACCATGCAAGAGCAGGTGGTCCCGCACCTATACGGAATCCAGGTCCATAAGGCTCTTCAGCTTGCATCTTCGACACGGACATCTTATCTCCATCTCGTTCTTTTGAAGCATCTCGGCCTTCGCGGAGCTCAAAAACCTATTCACGATGCCTTCGGTCATCGTGCGGGCCATGGTCGCCTGCGGGGTAGAGCAAAACGATATTTTAGAACCAAAAAAAATTTGGCATGACTTTGCCTAAAAATAGGACCAAAAAAATGCATAGTGCCAAATTCTCGCCGAAATGGAAATGAAACAACATTCCGGCAAAATATTGGCAACTATCGCATTTCAAATACCGGTATCTGCAAACACAAATATATACAACACCACAAACATATGCAACGCCATAAACATACGTAGATCTAGGCCATAAAAAGTGCATGTGCACGCTGTTGGAGGGAGAAAAAAGTAGATGTACAACATAAAGAAGCTTTCCCTTACTTACCTATCAAAAAAAGGAAATTTAACCACTTAATTTGGGTGAATCTATGATGCAAATGAGGTGAGGAGGAGGATGCAGCTGAGACAAGCTTGGAGGAGGAGGTTGAGAGAATGAAGTGGGGAAAGTGAGTGTGGTAGATGGTTGTCCAAAATATCTAACTGGTCTCAGGTTACTAATAGCGCACCACCTAATAATGCGCCATTAGTAACCCTGGTTACTAATGGCGCACCTTCTAGGTGGTGCGTCATTATTATTTTTGCAAATATATATATATATAATTGTTAGTAGTGGCGCACCTTGGTTGTGGTGCGTCATTACTAGTTTGAACTAGTAATGGCGCACTCTACCCTGGTGCGCCATTACTAGTTTTGAAAAAAAAAGTAAAAAAAATTGTTAGTAGTGGCGCACGGAGTGTCTGGTGCGCCATTACTAGTTTTAACTAATAATGGCGCACTGTGCCTTAGTGCGCCATTAGTAGTTTTGGAAAAAAATTGTTAGTAATGGCGCACTTGTATCCGGTGCGCCACTGCTATATAGCAGTGGCGCACCACATATATGGTGCGCCATTAATGTTCATATTAGCTATAGCCCTTTTTCATATCTCAAAACAATTATCAAGTATCAAACTTCTCTTAGTATTCAATGCACTTGTATGAAAGTTTTTATTATTGCCATGTTGTTCTAAAGGACTCTCAAAATAATATAAGTGAAGCATGAGAGAACAATTATTTCTATAAAATAAAACCATCACCATGCTTTAAAAGATATAAGTGAAGAACTAGAGCAAAAACTATATAGCTCGAAAGATATAAGTGAAGCACATAGAGTATTCTAATAAATTCCCAATCATGTGAGTCTCTCTCAAAAGGTGTGTACAGCAAGGATGATTGTGGTAAACTAAAAAGCAAATACTCAAATCATACAAGAGATTCCAAGCAAAACACATATTGTGTGGTGAATAAAAATATAGCTCCAAGTAAAGTTACCGATAGACGAAGACGAAAGAGGGGATGCCTTCCGGGGCATCCCCAAGCTTAGGCTTTTTGGTGTCCTTGAATTTTACCTTGGGGTGCCACGGAAATCCCCAAGCTTAGGCTCTTGCCACTCCTTGTTCTATAATCCATCAAATCTTTACCCAAAACTTGAAAACTTCACAACACAAAACTCAAATAGAAAATCTCGTGAGCTCCGTTAGCGAAAGAAACCAAAACACCACTTCAAGGTACTGTAATGAACTCATTCTTTATTTATGTTGGTGTTAAACCTACTGTATTCCAACTTCTCTATGGTTTATAAACTCTTTTACTAGCCATAGATTCATCAAAATAAGCAAACAACACACGAAAAACAGAATCTGTTAAAAACAGAACAGTCGGTAGTAATCTGTAGCTAACGCAAACTTATGGAACCCAAAAATTCTAAAATAAATTGCTGGACGGGAGGAATTTATCTATTAATCATCTTCAAAAAGAATTAACTAAATAGCACTTTCAAAATAAAAATGGCAGCAATTCTCATGAGCGCTAAAGTTTCTGTTTTTTACAGCAAGATCAAAAAGACTTTCCCCAAGTCTTCCCAACGGTTCTACTTGGCACAAACACTAATTAAACACAAAAAAACACAACCAAAACGGAGGCTAGATAAATTATTTATTACTAAACAGGAGCAAGAAGCAAGGAATAAAAATAAAATTGGGTTGCCTCCCAACAAGCGCTATCGTTTAACGCCCCTAGCTAGGCATAAAAGGGAAGATAGATCTAGGTATTGCCATCTTTGGTAGGTAATTCTTCAATAAGACACCTATAACCCTTAGGAGTTTCTTTATTTTTATTAATTATCAAACTCCTAGGTAAGAAATCAAGAAAATCGTTGGTAGCAAAAGGTTCCTTAAGGATAGTGAGAAAATTGGGGTGAACACTTATGGATTTGAGATCCGCATTTTTCTCACTAGAAGTTTCACCCTTATTTTTAGGAACATACATTAATTTGGCAATCTGAGCATTAGGAGGGGGATTTTTCACAGAAGAAAAGGCAGACCCAAGGTTGGTAATAATATCCTCAATTTTATCAATTCTAGTGGAATCTTGATCTATCTTTTCATTAACCATAGGTCCCTTTTCTTTAAAAAAATTACGAACAACTCCTACCCTAGATCCGTATTGGGTAATTTGGTTATGGATTTTTCTATCCAAATTTTCAATTAACTCTATGGTGGCAACTTTATTTTCAATAATTTCAAGCCGTTGCATCATATGTTCCAAAGTTAAAATAGTTCCATTAACCAAAAGACGTGGTGGGCCAAACAAATCTATCATAGTATTATAAGAATCAAAAGTATGGCTACCCAAGAAATTCCCTCCGGTAATGGTATCAATAATATATCTATTCCAAGGAGTGATGCCTACATAAAAATTGCGAAGAATAACGAAAGTAGATTGCTTCCTAGTAGATCTATTTTGCGCATTGCAAATTCTGTACCAAGCATCTTTTAGATTTTCTCCCTCCCTTTGTTTAAAATTAAGAACTTCATTCTTGGGAGACAAAGGAGTAGATAAAGGACTAGTCATAATGACAAGGCAAGCAAAAAATAGGCGAACAGAAAAAGAGAGGGAGAGAGAGGAAAAGAGGGCGAATAAAACGGTAAGGGTGAAGTGGGGGAGAGGAAAACGAGAGGCAAATGGCAAATAATGTAATGCGAGGGATAATAGTTTGTGATGGATACTTGGTATGCCTTGACTTGTCGTAGATCTCCCCGGCAACGGCGCCAAAAATCCTTCTTGCTACCTCTTGAGCACTGCATTGGTTTTCCCTTGAAGAGGAAAGGGTGATGTAGTAAAGTAGCGTAAGTATTTCCCTCAGTTTTTAAGAACCAAGGTATCAATCCAGTAGGAGATCACTCTCAAGTCCTATGCACCTACACAAACAAATAAGAACCTCGCAACCAACGCAATAAAGGGGTTGCCAATCCCTTCACGGTCACTTACGAGAGTGAGATCTGATAGATATGATAAGATAATATTTTTGGTATTTTTATGATAAAGATAAATAAAGATGCAAAGTAAAATAAATGGCAATAGAAATAACTAAGTATTGGAAGATTAATATGATGGAAGATAGACCGGGGGGCCATAGCTTTCACTAGTGGCTTCTCTCAAGAGCATAAGTATTACGTGGGTAAACGAATTACTGTCGAGAAATTGATAGAATTGAGCATAGTTATGAGAATATCTAGGTATGATCATGTATATAGGCATCACGTCCGACACAAGTAGACCGAAACGATTCTGCATCTACTACTATTACTCCACACATCGACCGCTATCCAACATGCATCTAGAGTATTAAGTTCATAAGAACAGAGTAATGCTTTAAGGAAGATGACATGATGTAGAGGGATAAACTCATGCAATATGATATAAACCCCATCTTTTTATCCTCGATGGAAACAATACAATATGTGTCGGTTCCCTTTCTGTCACCGGGATCAAGCACCGCAAGATTGAACCCAAAGCTAAGCACTTCTCCCATTGCAAGAAAGATCAATCTAGTAGGCCAAACCAAACTGATAATTCGAAGAGACTTGCAAAGATAAGCCAATCATACATAAAAGAATTCAGAGGAGAATCAAATATTGTTCATAGATAATCTGGATCATAAACCCACAATTCATCGGATCTCGACAAACACACTGCAAAAGGAGATTACATCGAATAGATCTCCAAGAAGATCGAGGAGAACTTTGTATTGATATCCAAAGTGTAAGGGCATATTTATCCCTATGGTGTTTTGGTGATTGATGACAATGCATTTGCGGACTAATCGGGTGCTTTGAGTTCTTTCAGATATTCATCCTTCGGCACGAAACGATTATTTCCCTTCGGCGCTCTACTCAAGACGGTGTAGCTTCTTTCGTGACTTTGTTGGTGGACTAAGTTTCGTAGTAGTCACCGTTCTATCAAGAGGGGATCTGCTTCGGTATGGTTTGGGTGGAATCAACATGTACATGTCCTTCTCACACCCACCGTTTCTTTCCGCCTCACTGGAGCTTCTCTTTTCTTCCCTGTGTGTCTTTTCCTGGACCCAGCGGTAGTACCGCAGGCCACAGCGGTAGTACCGCTGAGGCTCACTAAGCGGCAGTACCGCTCCTCGGAGCGGTAGTACCGCTTCATGGCCTCAGCTGCAGTACCACTATGGCTCCGTGCTCCTACCGCCTCGACCCCAGTGCACTCTTTCTCGTGTCTGGGCCTTACGGCACTAGCTGCAGTACTGCGATAGTACGGCTTAAGCGGTAGTACCGCTCCTCGGAGCGGTAGTACCGCTTGATGGCCTCAGCCGCAGTACCGCTGCGGCTCCATGCTCCTACCGCCTCGACTCGGTTGCGCATTTTCTCGTGTCAGGTTTTACGGTACTAGCTGCGGTAGTAGTGGCGGTAGTGCTGCTTGTGAGCGGTAGTACCGCCCTGCCTCCGCGGTAGTACCGCTCTGGGTCCCAGCCCCAGCCCCTTCTCCTCTAGCGCGGCAGTACCACTGAGGGGGAGCGGTAGTACCGCTTATGAGCGGTAGTACCGCCCTGCCCCCGTGGTAGTACCGCTCTCTGCGGGGCTGAGTGGGGGGTAACGGTTGGTTTGTTCCCCCCACTATAAAAGGGTGTCTTCTTCCCCCCTTTGACCTACCTCTTCCACCATTAAAGCTCCATTTTTGCTCCAAGCTCCATTTTCGCCCGATCTCACTCCCTAGCCAACCAAACTTGTTGATTTGCTCGGGAGTGGTTGAGAAGGCCCCGATCTACACTTCCACCGAGAGATTTTTGATTCCCCCACTCATCCTTAGCGGATCTTGTTACTCTTGGGTGTTTGAGAACCCTAGATGGTTGAGGTCACCTCGGATCCATATTCCATTGTGGTGAAGCTTCGTGGTCTTGTTGGGAGCCTCCGATTAAGTTGTGGAGTTTGCCCCAACCTTGTTTGTAAAGGTTCGGTCGCCGCCTTCAAGGGCACCAATAGTGGAATCACGGCATCTCGCATTGTGTGAGGGCGTGAAGAGAATACGGTGGCCCTAGTGGCTTCTTGGGGAGCATTGTGCCTCCACACCGCTCCAACGGAGACGTACTTCCCCTCAAAAGGAAGGAACTTCGGTAACACATCCTCGTCTTCACCGGATCCACTCTTGGTTATCTCTTACCTTTACTTGTGCAAGCTCTTTAGTGTTTGTTCCCTTGCTTGCTTGTGTGCTTGTTGTTGTTACATCATATAGGTTGTTCACCTAGTTGCACATCTAGACAACCTACTTTGATGCAAAGTTTAATTTGGTAAAGAAAAGCTAAAAATTGGTAGTTGCCTATTCACCCCCCCCCCCTCTAGTCAACCATATCGATCCTTTCAATTGGTATCAGAGCCTCGTCTCTTTATTAAGGACTTTACCGTCCAAAGAGTATGGTTGATACCGTAGACGGAGCGGAGGAACACTCCGGTGTGAATCCTATCTCGTCTACGGGCGATGGGGGAACTTCGGTCTCTCGTGAGGAGTTTAATGTAGCCTTGGAGACATTGAAAACCTCCATGACGATCGAAGTTGAAAACATGTTTAATAAATTTCTTGAGGGGCTTAAACTATCCACCGCACCGTTGAAAGTGGGGGATCCCACCAACAAGGTGTCGGATGCTATCCCCGACAAGGGGGAAGCTAGTAGTGAAAAGGCTCCTTCTTCTAGTGGCAAGAATGGCACCGGCATCTTTGCCCATGTGGAACCACCACTTGTGTATGGTGGACCGGTTCCTTCTACTCATTTGAATCATGCCGGTCCTCCTCCTAAGATTGTGAAAAATGAGGATTTTGATTCTTGGGTTTACCGCTTTAAACGTCATTTAAATCATGTGAACACTAACCTTTTGAGAATCATTGAAGAAGGTTTCTACCCACATGATCCAAGCAACTTCACTCCTCGAGAAGCCGCGGACAATCAATTCAATGAGAATGCTCTCTTCATCATTCAAGATGCAATTCCACCCGAAGATCTACCTCATCTTCGTCCCTTCGCCTTGGCCAAAGATGCATGGCATTGTGTCGTGTCTCTCTACCGGGGAAGCGCAAGCATTCAACACTCCAACTATGAAGTGGTACAAGATGAGGCCGATGAGTTTGCAATGAAGGAAGATGAAGAACCTCGTGAGCTTTATTGGAGAGTCACCAAACTCGCGGTCTCACTACGAGATCACGGGAGCAAGGACACGGATGACAATTGGATCAAGCGCAAATTCCTCAAGGCAATGATGCCCTACCACAAGGCCATGTCCTCCGTCATCTGCCAAAGACCGGACTTCCACACTTTGACCTCAAGCGAGGTGTTGGATGAGTTTGTGGCTATGAACATTTTGGACAAGACCGCCGACAATGCGGTGCTCCGTTCTCAACGGGGAAAGAAGCCTAACCTTGCTTTGAAGGCCAAGCTCATCGTGGAAGAAGAAGAAGAGGAAGAGGAGGAGAGCAACCCCGAAGATACAAAGTATGCATATCATGAACACATGGCACTTGCTTCAAGGCAATTTTGGAGCAAGAAAAACTCGAGGAACAACTTTAGCAAAAACACCTCGAGTGGCACGAGGGGCAAGAAACGTGTAAGGACTTGCTACAATTGCAGCAACGTGAGTCATTTCGTTGCGGAATGCCCGTATGAGAAGAGGGAAGACAATGGTGGCAAACTCATCCGAAAGGACAAGGCCAAGTCGTTCCCCAACAAGAACAACTTCACCAAGAAGACTCCTCCCAAGGCCTTGGTTGTGCAAGAAGAGTACAATGAGGATGATGACGATGATGAAGATGATGAGTCGGTTGCCATGGCCTCCGTCGCCATTGCCACAACGTCACGAGTGTCTCTCTTCGACTCACCTAACGAGAGCATCAACGCCAAGTGCCTCATGGCGAAAGCCACCAACAAGGTAACCTCCAACATCAAAACTACCATCATTAATCATCCTTCCCCATCGGAGAGCATTAATGAAGTTGAGGGAGCTAATGTGGAGGCTAACGAGTTTGAGGCCTTTATGGGCAAACTCAAGGGAAAATCCAAGAAGCACTTTGTTGCTCTCTTGGAACAACTTGGTGAGGCCAATGACATGATCGAGGCTCATGAAGACACCATCTCTAAGATGGAAGGGCATAGAGCGTGGTCTTCGTTTGGCTCTTGAGGAGTCATACAACGTTGATCATGCTAAGTTAGAGAAAGATTATGATCATGTCCTTGTTGTTTCTCGTGTGCTAAATTCCGAGAAGGCCAAACTCGGAGTTGATCTTGCTAGACTCAAAGAGGAGTTTGATATACTTGACAAGGCCCACAAGGCCTTGAAGGGTATTCACGCTAGTCTCAAGGAGTCTCATGATCAACTCCAAGTGAAGCTAACTAAGGAGAAAGCAACTTTTCCTCATATGGTTTTAATTGATAATGCAAATGCTACTAACCCGTGTTGTGAGCATATACATCTTGTTGAGGAAAATGCTAAGTTGAAGGAGCAACTTGAGAGAGGCCTTGCGACTTGCATACAAGGCAAGAAGAACCTCAATGATCTCTTGATCAACCAAAAGGGAGGTGTGGCGAAGGAAGGGGTTGGGTACGTCCCCGACTCCAAAAACAAGAAGAAGAATGACAAGACCAAACGACCTCCTCCCCTCATGCAAACCTTTGTGAGGGCGGGAGAAAGTGTCCCCGAGGAGAAGAAGAAGAACAAAGTCAAGAAGGGCAATGTCACCTCACCCAACAAAGCCGGCGATTTTAATCCTTCTTATGTGTTGTGCCGTGCTAGTGATGGGCATGTTTATGCCAAATTTGTTGGTTCTCTTCATGAGCACATTGAATGGTCTATTTGGGTTCCTAAGACCCTTGTTACTAACATCAAAGGACCCATTACAAAATGGGTACCTAAAACCAAGCATTGATCTCTTGTAGGTGTTTGCTTCCGGTGGTGGATCATGGTTGCTCGATAGCGGAGCTACAAATCATATGACCGGAAGCAAGGACTTGGTGGTGGACGTGCACAAGGTTCCATCTATGCCCACCAATGTCGAGTGGGGTGACGCCTCATCTTCTAAGGTATTGGGACTTGGCAAGGTGGTCATCTCTCATGATCTCACGATCGAGAAGGTCATGCTTGTTGAGTCCCTTGCAGACAATTTACTTTTCGTTTGTCAACTTGCAATCATGGGCTTTGCCACTTTCTTTGATATTGATACCGTGGCCCTCTTGTGGAGCAAGACTCTTAAAGTAGCCTTTGTTGGGCATGTCGAGAACGGTATATATGTGATTAACTTTTCGGAGCGACCCACTAAGACCGCAACATGCCTAATGGCTAAAGTTGATGTGGGATGGCTTTGGCATCGCCGTTTAGCCCATGTCAATATGAGATCTTTGCAAAGTCTCCTAAAGGGGGACCATGTCCGTGGACTAACGAATGTTAGTTTTGCTAAAGATCGTGCTTGCAGTGCCTGTATCGAAGGAAAGCTACATGAGAAGGCTCACCCTCCCACGACTATCATTTATTCAAAGAGGCCTTTGGAGCTCCTTCACATGGATCTCTTTGGGCCTCCATCCTTCGATAGTCTTGGAGGTAGAAAGTATTGCTTGGTGATTGTGGATGACTACTCAAGGTACACGTGGGTGTATTTCTTCAAGAGGAAGAGCGAGACCCAACAAACCGTCATTGACTTTGCCAATGAAGCACAACATCAACACAATGCAAAGATCTTGACAATAAGAAGTGACAACGGCACCGAGTTCAAGAACTACACCTTGGACGAATTTCTTAGTGATGAGGGAATCAAGCATCAATATTCCGCACCATACACCCCTCAACAAAACGGTGTTGCAGAGAGGAAGAACCGGACGTTGATGGATGCGGCAAGGACCATGATGGTGGAGTTCAAGTCTCCGTACAACTTTTGGGCCGAAGCCATCAACACCGCGTGTCATGCATCAAATCGGCTCTATCTCCGCAAGGGTTTGAACAAGACTCCTTATGAGATACTCACCGGTAACAAGCCCAACCTCAAGTACTTCCGGGTATTCGGGTGTAAGTGTTTCATTCTCAAGGAAGGTGTTTGGTTGTCTAAATTTGAGGCTAGAGCTTATGAGGGCATATTTGTTGGTTATGCTACAAACTCTCATGCTTACCGTGTCCTCAATAAATCCACGGGACTTATTGAGGAGACGTGTAACGTGGAGTTTGATGAGAATAACGGCTCCCAAGTGGAGCAAAGTGGCACTTGTGATGTAGGTGATGAAATTCCTCCTCAAGCCATAAGAAGAATGGGTGTTGGTTTCATCCTACCCATTGAGGAACCCCTTGTGGCCGAAGGAGAAGGACAATGCTCAATTCAAGTGGAGCCATCACCAACCCAAGGCCCACACGCTTCCGAAGAACAAAGTGAAGGCCCTCAACCTCATGAACAAGACCTAGGGCAAAATCATACTCAAGACGGTGCTGACACACCAAGTGATGCCCAAGGTCAAGTTCTCTCCCCTGAGCAAGTTCAAGACCAAGAACAAGTTCATGACAACGCTCAAGATGATCAAGTAACCGCTCCTCAACTCACCAACGAGGAGGAATTAGAGCGTCGTGCCGCCAAAGTTGCTTCCAAGCTCTCCACCAAGGATCATCTCATGACGAACGTGCTTGGAAGCTTAAGAAAGGGGGTAAGCACTCGTAGACAATTAGAAAATTATTGTGAGCATCATGCGTTTGTCTCTTGTGTGGAACCTCACAAGGTCTATGAGGCGCTCGAAGATCCGGATTGGCTCAATGCCATGCATGAAGAACTCAACAACTTCGAGCGCAACAAAGTGTGGAGATTGGTGCCAAGGCCAACGGGGAACCACAATGTCATTGGAACCAAGTGGATATTCAAGAACAAGCAAGATGCCCATGGGATTATCATTCGCAACAAGGCTCGTTTGGTAGCACAAGGCTACTCCCAAGTCGAGGGTATCGACTACGGTGAAACCTTTGCTCCCGTTGCTCATCTTGAATCCATTCGCATGTTGATTGCATATGCTTCTCATCATAACTTTAAGTTACATCAAATGGATGTGAAGAGTGCTTTTCTTAATGGTCCCATTAATGAATTGGTGTACGTCAAGCAACCCCCCGGGTTCGAGGATCCCTACTTTCCCGATCATGTGTATCAACTCGATAAGGCACTCTATGGCCTTAAACAAGCCCCACGTGCATGGTATGACCACCTTACCGAGTTGTTACAAGACCGTGGGTTTGAAGTTGGGATAATCGACCCCACTCTTTTTACTAAGAAGGTCAAAGGGGAGTTGTTTGTGTGCCAATTATATGTTGATGATATTGTCTTTGGTTCTCCTAACAAAGCTTTCAATGAGGAATTTGCCGCTCTCATGACCTCAAAGTTCGAGATGTCCTCCATGGGGGAGTTGAAGTTCTTTCTAGGGTTTGAAGTGAAGCAAAGAAGAGAAGGAACCTTCATCAATCAATCCAAATACACTCAAGACATGCTCAAGAGATTCAAGCTAAGTGATGTCAAGCCGGCTTCCACCCCGATGCCCACCAAGTGCCAACTTGATCTAGATCCCAATGGTAAAGTGGTGGATCAAAAGGTATACCATTCCATGATTGGATCCTTGCTTTACCTTTGTGCATCTAGACTGGACATCATGTTGAGTGTGGGAATTTGTGCACGGTTTCAAGCCGCACCTAAGGAAAGTCACTATGTGGCCGTCAAACGAATCTTTCGATATTTGGCTCATACCCCAAACTTTGGCTTATGGTACCCAAGAGGATCAAACTTCAAGCTTGTAGGGTACTCGGATTCCGATTGGGCGGGAGACAAAGTGGATAGGAAGTCCACTTCTGGAGGATGCCAATTCCTTGGTTGCTCGTTGGTAAGTTGGTCTTCCAAAAAGCAAAGTTGTGTGTCTCTCTCGTCCACCTAAGCGGAGTATGTTGCGGCCGGTAGTTGTTGTGCACAACTCTTATGGATGAGGCAAACTTTAAAGGATTACTGTGTCACTTGTGACAAAGTGCCTCTTTGGTGTGACAATGAAAGTGCCATCAAGATTTCTCTCAACCCGGTGCAACACTTCAAGACGAAGCATATTGAGATTCGGTATCACTTCATCCGGAATCACATTAGGTGAGGAGAGATCGAGCTCAACTATGTCAACACTCATGACAACCTTGCAGATATTTTCACGAAGCCCTTGGATGAAGCAAGATTTCGCGAGTTAAGGCATGAGCTAAATATCATTGATTCGAGCAATGTTGCTTGAACCCGTGCACACCCTACCATGCTCAATTTGTTGTCTAGTTTAGGTGTAGGCATGGACATAGGGGGAGTGTTGTTCTCTCAATGAACTCTCCCTCCCCCCATTATGCATAAATTGATCAAGTCTTTCACTTTAGCCATTGTTTAAAAGACGAGTTTTGGTCATGGGCCCAAGGTTAAAATCTTCACGGCGCCATACCTCTTGACTCAAACATAGGTGGCTTCGGCCACCGCCCTCTCTTGAAGAGAGGTTTCTTGGCCTCTTGCTGGTGTGTTCTTTTGCTTTTCGTTGCGGGTTTTCTGTTGTTTTTTTTGAGCTAAGCCATGTAGTCTAGTTGCCGCGGTGTGCTGGGCGGTACTGTCGCTGCTGGCGAGCGGTACTACCGCTGATAAGCGGTACTACTGCTGGTGATGGACGGTACTACCGTGGTAAGCGGTACTACCACCACACCAGTGTTGTACTACCACTTATGAGCGGCACTACCGCTACCCAGCGCGGTACTACCGCTGCGGGGCCGGGCCAGGGGTTTTTATCGGAGCAGGGGGAGGTTTTCTTCTCCCCCATACCCATTCGCTCGCCCCCTCCTGCCTCTCCCTCTCTCCAGCACCGTTCCGCCACGGAAGGGCTCCGGTGGATCTCCTCCTCCGGGGCGTTCCTCTCCATTTCCTTCGGTGGAGTCAATCCCCACCTCGTCCTCTTGCCATGGATGCCGGTATTGCCCCCGTTCCTTCTCTCTTTTGGTCTTGCTTTTAGATCTTGTGCTTAGGGGCAATGGTGGTTGCATCTCTAGATTTTTGGCTAAATCTAGGCTTGAGTTGGTTGGAGAAGGCAACTAGATCATCTAGATTGATGTTTGGTAGGATTATTTTTGAATTTGGTAGGCCAGTAGTGCCGGATCTGTCCACGGTAGTAGGAAACCATTGTTTCACCGCCTCGTGCTATGAAACTGTTGTTTATCCGCCTCAAGCCGTACTACCGCTCCCTTTGGAGCGGTACTACCGCTTGACCTAGAGCGGTACTACCGCTCCCTTTGGGGCGGTACTACCGCTTGGGGCGGTACTACCGCGGTCAGGTCACGGTACTACCGCTGCATGCCAATTTCCATCATTCTCCTGGCTTCCCTTGATCTTTTTGTTGTGTTTTTTTGGCTTATGCTCGTTTCTTCTGGTTGTTTTGCGTCTTGTTGTGTTTGGCTCCAGGTGATGACATTTCCGAGCAGCAAGGTCGCCGTATCAACCCCGGGCGTGCCACCTCCAAACGCTACCGGACCTCAGAGCCTGCCGGTGGTTCCTCGAGCACCCAACCGCCTCCAGCAAGTGCTTCTGCAAGTGTTCCTCCACCTCCTCAGCAATCGAAGCGAGCCGCCAACAAGCCAAAAGGGAAGGCTGTGACTGAGATGAACAGCAAGGAGTTTTGGGAGAAGCGTCGCCGCAACCCCTATACGGTGGACCAAGAACCCACTTTGGTCAACCGTCCGTTCTGGAACCGTTTTCAGTTTGCCATCTACTTTGATGTGATCAAGGCCAAGAAGAATCTCTATGTTGATGTTCGCTCCATTGACACCGATGCTATGGAGAAGGATCCAGAGTACTTTAGAGAAGCCTTTCAGATGTGCACTCAGCTGAACATTCTCAGGATCATGCAGTTCAACAAGGATTTCGATGCGGATTTGTTGGCTCAATTCTATGCCATCGTCCATCTTGGAACAGATAGCGACAGGACTCTGACTTGGATGACCAATGGCAAGCGGCTTTCTGTCAAGTGGCGGGTGTTCATGGAGTTACTTGATGTGGTGGATAACGGGCTTGAGACTCCTGTCGGTTTCCGTCCTCGCCGCCATGTCACTTCCACCCACAAGCAAGCCCTTTGGCCCTACTGCACTGTGAAGGTTCACCCTGTCACTGAGAAGAAGACCTACGAGCTGTGTCCGTATCTGGACATTCTTCATCGCATATTCCGTGAGACTCTCTTCCCTCGCATTGGGAATCTGGATCAGGTTCACTCCTACCTCGTGGACATGCTCCTTTTCCGTCAGCATGAGAAGGGAGCAAACACTGGAGAGAGCCTGGATATCTCTCATGTCATGTGGTCTGAACTTGTATCTGCCGTGTCTGAGTGCAAGTGTCCTATCTATGGTCCCTTCATCATGAGGCTCATTGAGAGGGCCTGGGCACAGACTTATCCCAGAGTGCTGATAGAAACTGGAGAGTTGGTGTCCCATGAGATCAAGCGTCTGAGGAAGAAGGACAACTGGTCAGCGCCTCACACAGGGGGTCCTTCTGCTACTACTGCCACGGGGGGCCCGTCTGCTGCTGCTGCTGCTGCCATGGGAACTGAGGGTGAGCCTTCTCCTGATGCCCATGATGAGGACGTTAGCCACTCTAGTGCAGAACCGTCTTGGGCCCAGAAGCTCAAGCGCAAGATGAAGAAGCTCTTCTGCATGGAGTCCCATGGTCAGTACATGACTCATGTGGCGGAGAAGAATGCCAGGACGTGCCACAAGGAGATCATGCGTCAGTTGGGAGCCACAGTTGTCAGTGGGTCTGAGGGACAGATCACTGAAGAGGAGGACTGGATTCATCAGAATTGTCACTGGACCGACTCCGATGCCGAGCACTTTTCAACCCACGATGAAGATGCAAAGATGTGATGTTCAGGACCTTCCTCGCCCATCACCTGGAGTCATAGTGTCTCTCTCTCCCC
Source organism: Triticum aestivum (assembly GCF_018294505.1). NCBI lineage: Eukaryota > Viridiplantae > Streptophyta > Magnoliopsida > Poales > Poaceae > Triticum > Triticum aestivum. The sequence goes on along the minus strand of NC_057797.1, from coordinate 149,884,754 downwards.
TTTTTGGTGTCTCGATGCCAAAGGGGGAGAGAGTTTAGGGATTTGTGTTTGCGAGTGTGTCTTTGTGTCGTTCGTTTTCTTTCTCGTTGTTGGTTTTGTTTGGTTTTGTGCTTGTGAGACCTAAGTTCCAGACATATGGTGTAAGACATATGCTACCTCTGTTATCTTATCTATGTGTTATGCACCTCGGTATCTTATAGCTTGCATGCTTATCCTATCATATATGTTGTTCTCATATATCTTGCTTAGGGTGTTGGTCTCTAAAATATAGGGGGAGCCGTGATCCTAGTATGTGTGCCGTGCAGTCCAAAGCACTTATCTAGTGTGCACAACATCTAGGGGGGGCTGTCTATTTTTTAGAGGCATGGGTTCTCTTGCATTCTATGTCATTACTCTTTTCTATGCAAATCCCGTATTGTCATCAATCCACCAAAAAGGGGGAGATTGTAAGGGCATATTTATCCCTACGGTGTTTTGGTGATTGATGACAATGCATTTGCAGACTAATCGGGTGCTTTGAGTTCTTTCAGATATTCATCCTTCGGCACGAAACGATTATTTCCCTTCGGCGCTCTACTCAAGACGGTGTAGCTTCTTTCGTGACTTTGTTGGTGGACTAAGTTTCCTAGTAGTCACCGTTCTATCAAGAGGGGATCTGCTTCGGTATGGTTTGGGTGGAATCAACACGTACACGTCCTTCTCACACCCATCGTTTCTTTCTGCCTCACTGGAGCTTCTCTTTTCTTCCCTGTGTGTCTTTTCCTGGACCCAGCGGTAGTACCGCAGGCCACAGCGGTAGTACCGCTGAGGCTCACTAAGCGGCAGTACCGCTCCTCGGAGCGGTAGTACCGCTTGATGGCCTCAGCTGCAGTACAACTGCGGCTCTGTGCTCCTACCGCCTCGACCCCAGTGCGCTCTTTCTCGTGTCTGGGCCTTACGGCACTAGCTGCAGTACTGCGGTAGTACGGCTTAAGCGGTAGTACCGCTCCTCGGAGCGGTAGTACCGCTTGATGGCCTCAGCCACAGTACCGCTGCGGCTCCATGCTCCTACCGCCTCGACTCGATTGCGCATTTTCTCGTGTCGGGTTTTACGGTACTAGCTGCGGTAGTAGTGGCGGTAGTGCTGCTTGTGAGCGGTAGTACCGCCCTGCCTCCGCGGTAGTACCGCTCTGGGTCCCAGCCCCAGCCCCTTCTCCTCTAGCGCGGCAGTACCGCTGAGGGGGAGCGGTAGTACCACCCTGCCCCCGCGGTAGTACCGCTCTCTGCGGGGCTGAGTGGGGGGGTAACGGTTGGTTTGTTCCCCCCACTATAAAAGGGTGTCTTCTTCCCCCCTTTGACCTACCTCTTCCACCATTAAAGCTCCATTATTGCTCCAAGCTCCATTTTCGCCTGATCTCACTCCCTAGCCAACCAAACTTGTTGATTTGCTCGGGAGTGGTTGAGAAGGCCCCGATCTACACTTCCACCGAGAGATTTTTGATTCCCCCACTCATCCTTAGCGGATCTTGTTACTCTTGGGTGTTTGAGCACCCTAGACGGTTGAGGTCACCTCGGAGCCATATTCCATTGTGGTGAAGCTTCGTGGTCTTATTGGGAGCCTCCGATTAAGTTGTGGAGTTTGCCCCGACCTTGTTTGTAAAGGTTCGGTCGCCGCCTTCAAGGGCACCAATAGTGGAATCACGGCATCTCGCATTGTGTGAGGGCGTGAGGAGAATACGGTGGCCCTAGTGGCTTCTTGGGGAGCATTGTGCCTCCACACCGCTCCAACGGAGACGTACTTCCCCTCTAAAGGAAGGAACTTTGGTAACACATCCTCGTCTTCACCGGATCCACTCTTGGTTATCTCTTACCTTTAGTTGTGCAAGCTCTTTAGTGTTTGTTCCCTTGCTTTCTTGTGTGCTTGTTGTTGTTGCATCATATAGGTTGTTCACCTAGTTGCACATCTAGACAACCTACTTTGATGCAAAGTTTAATTTGGTAAAGAAAAGCTAAAAATTGGTAGTTGCCTATTCACCCCCCCCCCCCTCTAGTCAACCATATCGATCCTTTCACAAAGAGAGAGAAGAAGTCATCTAGCTAATAACTATGGACCCATAGGTCTAAAATAAACTACTCACACATCACCGGAGAGGCCATGGAGTTGATGTATAGGCCCTCCGTGATCGATGCCCCCTCCGGTGGAGCTCCGGAAAAGGCCCCAAGATGGGATCTCTCGGGTACAGAATGTTGCGGCGGTGGAATTAGGTTTTCGTGGTGCTCATGGATGTTTGGGGGTACGTGGATATATATAGGAGGAAGAAGTACGTCGGTAGAGCAATGGAGGGCCCACGAGGGTGGAGGGCGCGCCTAGGGGGGTAGGCGCGCCCCCTGCCTCGTGGCTGCCTCATTTGTTTCTTGACGCACACTCCAAGTCTCCTGGATCACGTTCGTTGAGAAAATCACGTTCCCAAAGGTTTCATTCCGTTTGGACTCCATTTGATATTCCTTTTTTTCGAAACCCTAAAATAGGCAAAAAACAACAATTTGGGCTGGGCCTCTGATTAGTAGGTTAGTCCCAAAAATGATATAAAAGTGTAAAATAAAGTCCATTGACATCCAAAATAGATAATATAATAGCATGGAGCAATCAAAAATTATAGATACGTTGGAGATGTATCAGACTGTTACATAATCGATCGCATCCAGCATAATTCTCCATCACCGATCCAATGCCTACGAGCTTTTCATATATTGTTCTTCGCTTTTTTACTTTTCCGCTGCTACTGCTACAATCACTACAAAACCCAAAAATATTACTTTTGCTACCGTTACCTTTTGCCACCGTTACCACTACTATCATATTACTTTGCTACTAAATACCTTGCTGCAGATATTTGGTTTCCAGGTGTGGTTGAATTGACAACTCAGATGCTAATACTTGAGAATATTCTTTGGCTCCCCTTGTGTTGAATCAATAAATTTGGGTTGAATACTCTACCCTCGAAAACTATTGCGATCCCCTATACTTGTGGGTTATCAGACTCCCTCCCTTGGCGCGCCCCCTTGGTGGCTGACCTCCTCCTCCCCTACTTTATATACGGGGGCAGGGGGCACCCCAAAGCACAACAGTTATTCTCTTAGCTATGTGTGGTGCCCCCTCCATAGTTTACTCCTTCGGTTATAGCGTCGTAGTGCTTAGGTGAAGCCCTGCGTGAATCTCACCACCATCACCGTCACCATGCCGTCGTGCTGACAAAACTCTCCCTCGACCCTCTGTTGGATCAAGAGTTCGAGGGACGTCATCGAGCTGAACGTGTGCTGAACTCGGAGGTGCCATACGTTCGGTACTAGATAGGTTGGATCGTGAAGACGTTCGACTACATCAACTGTGTTAACCTAACGCTTCCGCTTTCGGTCTAGGAGGGTACTTGGACACACTCTCCCCCTCTCCTTGCTATGCATCTCCTAGATAGATCTTGCGTGAGCGTAGGAAATTTTTTAAATTGCATGCTACGTTACCCAACAGTTGCGACCCAAGGGACCAACATATAATTAGAGGGGCAGGGCTAGCTCCTAGAACACAAGTTTTGGAGCCTCCTCTAGTTCTTTCTTGTTTGAGTTCTCGTTTAGTTTGATCTGTACTAGTTCTAGCTCTCTCTAAATCCTCATAATAGAGAAGACCTATGAGGTTCTCTTCTTCTCCCTCTAATTCTCCGACGACGATTAGCTCTGGACGGTAAAGCACTGCTGCATCGTGAAGACCGTACGCTTGCAATCTATGGATAGGTCGTGCTTTCAGTCTTCTGTTCGAGTGGTTGTTCATGGGAGGTTTGTTGGATCGTTCGTCTATGGTTAGAAGGACTCGAAGTGCGATCTACACCAACTCGTCTTCTTACGATGCAACTCGAAGTCGGTAACGATCCGATCCAAACAGTTTATTGCATCTTCATAGTGTTCCTAGGTGTTCGTAGGGCGAATTTTTTTGTTCTCTACTATGTTTCCCAACATGAGGCAGTTTCCTCCACAGATCCAACATCTTGCATGTATGTTAAGTCTCCTTGAACCTTCTGATGATACACCATGGGCCGCCCTATGTGTCCAAGGTGGGAACGGACAACGGATCTTCGGCCTGGTCCACCAGGGGCGGGAATTGATAGGGTCAGAGGCCCCTTAGCCGGGACACCATCAAGAGCCGCACATATATCACCATAGAGATGTGTGCCACTCAAATTGTGTCGACGGAGGGGGAAGAGGTCCCGGTGGATGACACAGAGGAAGGGGTGCTGGAGGACATGGAGGAGGCAGAGGATGGCATGGAGGTTGACCCTGACGGCTTTGGCATGAAGCAGGCGGATGCGTAGTTTTAACACGCCCAAGCCGCTGAAGCAGTGATGCAGTTCGAGGCCAAGCAGCCATCCTCGACTCGGTCCAATCCGAGCCATAGGTCATGGTGAACCATCGTCATATCCACCTCACCGCTGAGGTGGGAGCGGCTCTTCGCGGACGTGGACGACGAGGAAGAGGAGTTGGGGCTTCACCCCACCAACAGTGACCACGAGGCCAGTACTTCCGGACGAGGGGTCATCAAGATCTCTGATGACGACGAGTAAATTAGGGTAGTTTGCTTGTGTTTATTAGCTTGTTTGTTTCATGTAATGTGCTATGTATGATGAAATGAACGTTGCATGGTTAGTAAAAGATTCGAGGGTCTGCAAATAGAGGTTGTTGTTGGAATGGCGGTTGACGGAGCTAAATCCAGCAGATCTTGGATAGGGGTCCTGAGTTGGTGATGTTGGCTTGATGGTTACAGGACAGAAAAGAGACAGTTTTTACCCAGGTTCGGTCCCTCTCGAAAAGATAAAACCCGACATCTTGCTTGTATTGTATTGATTATGGATGGGGTACAATGTACATGTTGATCTACCTCGAGATCGTACGTGTGAATAAATCGACCTCTGTGGTCTAAATCCCTCAGCTTATAAGGACATCGAGGGTACCTAGGGTTAGACCTATGTCCGTAACATTAGGGGATAAACATGTCGATGATTACATCATGCCTTGGAGTGTGATCCAAGTCTTCGGGAGATTCCTCCTTGAGTTCATCGTGGGGACTGCCAAACGTGGCCGAGTGGTTGATAGTTTGGGGGTTCTTGGCCCAGCCCGAGATAGGGAGCCGACATGCTTAGCATCCCCTTATGCAGGACACCATCAGCAGGCATATGAGGGGTGGTCCGACGCTGTCCCATGATGTTTAGATGGTCTGATTTTCATACTCCGTTTGTAATTGCTCTAAGAAATTGAAAGTTGCTTTTACTAGTCAGCCTAGAGCCTTCACATTATACAAGGATGTGTGCTCCCTACGTCCCAAATATAGTGCGTATTAGATTTTTTTTTTCAAAGTTGACCAGTTTATAGAATTTTTTTATCAATATTTACAATATCAAATAAAGCATTATATTCATCTCGAAATGTATTTTACATGATGTCTATTTGGTATTGTAAATACATATAGATAATTTTCTTTGTAAACTTAGTCAAATTTTATAGAATCTGACTTTCACATGAAGAAACAATGTGCGCTATCCGCTATATTATAAGACTGAGGGAGAAGGTTTGGAGCAATGAAACGACCCAAAACAAAAGAGGATATCTCACAGTGTCACATGGTGCTTATTGGCCCTCACAATCACAAATCCTTCGTTTAGTTAATTGCAGCAGCTAGAGGTGGGGGATGTTGTGCCTGGCTGCCGGGGTTTGCTGAACTCGCTAACACCGTTCAGTAAATTGCAAACATTGCCTCTCAACTGTTTTACTACTACCTCCGTCTAGGTGAATAAATCATTTGCGTAGTTCTAAGTCATCAATTTGAGTAATTAAATATGTGTTATATGTCATAAAAAGTATATCACTAGATTTCTACACGGATATAGTTTCTAAATATATATTGTTTGTCACATATAATACATATTTAGATAATTAAATCATCGACCTAGAACTACGCAATGATTTATTCATCAAGGCGGAGGTAGGAGTAGTTGAAAATGCATGGTGCCAAATACTCGCTCCTCCGCGGATTTGGAGAACACGGCCCTCGCTCAACAACCGGCATCACACGGAGACAGCGGCTCAGAGGATCACAGGTACATGGCCATGGACGCATGGGCAAGACCGGCCTAGTGGAAACAGCTGGCTTGACAGTTGCCGATGGGCCCCCAGCAAATTAGCTGTCAAAGTTACTAAATAAATGCCCCGGACCTGCGGTAGTCCCTCTCCCTCCCTCTCTCTCCCCAAGAGTGCCAGACCATGCCACCCATGCTAAAAGCCTCCTCCTCCTCTGTCCATTCTTTCCTGTCCACCCCCACCCCCCGAAAAGTTCGTTGGAACGTCGGACGGAGCATCTCGCTCGGCCATTTGTGCTACCAGACGGCGAAAATATCACGTCCGCTCGGATAGATCGGGTAGAAAATGAAACGTGACTGTGAGCTGCCAAGCTGGGTTCGACTCGACGTGATTGCGGCCTTCTAACAGACGCTGAAAACGCGTGGTATGAGACAACGTAGCCGCTCGTATTCTTTTGTGGGAAAGAATAGAGTGCGTGCCTACCAGTAGTCCAGTACCACCAGCCAGGGAGGGGGTGGGTAACCCGGACGGGTACTCCACGCCGTAGAAGAAGGCTGTGGAAGGTCGTGGCGTGAGTAGATTTCTCATTTCTCCGAGGCAAAGTCGGCGCCGGCTTTCAACGCGCATTAGGTTAGGTGCATCTCCTCTTGCTCTCCCGTGGCCGTGGGAGTGGGGGGGAGTGGATTTGGCAGCCGACCGTCGTCGCTTTTGCCGCGTGCGGCGGAGGTGGTGGTGCGCGTGGTTAACCGCCTTTCGTCGCGGGTCACGACACCAGGGCGCACGCCCAAGTTATGGCCGTCCAGCACGGGCGGTGGGGCGTGGTCGCGGGAGCATGGTACTACTCTGGTAATACTGTACAGTAACCTACAACGACTAGTATAACGCCTGTGCGTTGCCACGGGCTCTTCAAAATTTATAATCAGTATTTTTCATTTGCCATCCCTTCATATTGGGTGATTATGGGGTGCTCTAATTAGAAACACAACAATCAAATTTTAGGAAATTTCACCGAACAAACAACAACGAATAATACGATATCTATCAAACGAATAAAATGAGGTCATATTTTTGGTCCGTCATGCACTTCTGTTGAAAAGTGCCTATCCTTTTTAGAATCAACTCACTGTTTGCTCGCACGAAAAAAAATACATCTCTAAAGTGGGGAACCGATCGGTGCCAAAAATAACTCAAACTCCTATCCAATCTCGACTTCGTGCTCTTCCACTTCCATTGATAAAGATGGGACGTCAAGGGTTTCATCATGATGACCTCGAGCAGCCGCCGACATCCCTCCCCACATCTACCCCTACCCCCTGCTGCCGCTTGCACTGTCCTTGCTCCTCGAGGGAGCTAGGGACACAATGTTTTCTAGGATGGGCATGACCAGATCCACGAGGAGGCCACATTCTTCCATGGGAACCCAACCAAGCACACCACCCTCCGCAACCATCCAATCCCAGCCTAACAAAGTCAAGACCCGCCATCGATCCACAAATCAGGCTCGCCGCATCCAGGTTCACTGCAAGTCTGCGACGAGTCTGTAGTCGACATCTTGACTTTGGCTATCCCCACGGAAGAATCATCGGATCCTGCTTACTTTTACCATCACTTCGTCTCTTCCCAAGGCAGCGACACCACCCAGCCAATCACCACCACCGCTTGCGGCTTGCCTACATAAAATCATATGAGAAATCCCCACGGCGGTGCTGTAAGATCACCTTGGCGACCTCGACAGTGACCGACTGGTCTAAGATCTAAGCTAGCCGCTCTTTGTAGAAACCAATAGAAGTAGGCATGTGACTCAGATTTGTTCTTTGGTGTGCATGCGTTTCTTGCTGCCCACCAGCTCTTGTCTACAACTCGCCTATATCTGTACCAGCTCTTGGTCTACAACTCGCCTATCTTCATGCTTGAGAATCTGGAGTGTAGTAGTTAAAAAAAAGACCAACTTTATACTCATTTGATAATTCAACGTGCATGGGCATGCACCGGATGGAATTCACACTCTATGTAAAATCTGGAATGTAATGACCGTGGTTGATGAATGAAAGTCTTATTTCCGCAAAAAAAGAAGTTAAAGGTGAATATATTCCTCATGTGTAGAGTACAAACAGAGCATATAGTGGTGACCTAGTTTCTTTTGATTGAGGTGAATACATGCCAGTACTAAAATCTTCTAATTTTTTTTGATTGAATCCAAGTTGTCTCTTTTCTTTCGATTCAGCAAAGCTAGTTCGAATAAATAGGATTGTCTATATCTTAACTCCTTTGCCAATTAAGCTTCAAAATTGCAGTCTGGTTCAGAAACAATCGAACGATTGTGTCGTTAACTCCAGGAGATTCTCGTTAGATCTTAGGAACGCTGCAAGCCATCATATCATATAAGAATAAGATCAACAATTGATATGGACAGATCTTACTACAATCATATTACTACTACTCGCACACTGATATGGACAGATCATACAAGATCGAAGGTACGTAAGACAAGGTCCTCTAGATTACGAAAAACTATTTGCTTCTCCTCATGTGAGACGGACCCCGAGCTATTCTTCAATGGCGCACCACGCGCACATATTTGGCGGCGAAGTAACTCGTTATCCTAAGGACGTCCCCGTCAAGCCCGTCGACAGTGTCACCCTTTTCCATCTCCCCGGCTGGACCTCGCCGAGTTTCCACCGTCGACGGCCTGCCGCCGCCGCATTCTGCTGCACGAAGGAGATCAACGACGGTTTAGACGTGCACGGGTGCAGCAGAGCAGATCGACCGACGGATCGGTTGACAACACGTACCGTTGCAGGCCGCGTGGCCGTGGTGGGGGGCGGCGGCGCTCGAGGTGCCCTGCGCCTCGCATTCGCAGGGCGAGATGGCGCTCGTGGCGCTGGTGCCGATCTCCTCCTCCGGACGAACGAGGAGCCAGCCGTCCAAGCTGGGCGAGGGAGCCAACGGCGGCCTGCAGCGCTGCCGGCTCGACTCCTTGCAGTAGGTGATCGCGCTCGCAACGGCCTCCTCCCTCGCCCGGGCGGTGCCGTCCTCGCCGGCGGCGACCCTCCCGTCCGGCTTCGTCGCCCGGCCCTTCCGTCTCCCGCACCCGTCTGGCCGCTCGTCCGCAGCACCGGCGCGCTGCAGATTTCTGGCAAACCTGCACAGGCACCGCCTTAGCGCGTGGCCCTTCCGTGCGGCCGTGTCACCGCCCTCCCTCACCGGTGAGCGCGCGCTGTTCGACGAGCTGCTTTGGGCGCCGAGCAAGGAGGAGGAGGAGGACGACCTCGACGCCGGGGAGGAGCCCGGGTCGGAGGCCACCTTAGCGTCGCCAGGGCCGAACGCCGGCGACGAGGAGCTGCCCTGCTCAACGTTCGAAGCGCCGTCCGTAGTCGCTGCCGTTGCCACGGCCGGCGCCATCGCCGCCCACACGGCGCACGGGAACATCCACGCCATGACGACCTGGAAGAAATGCATGGTGATCAGGAGCACCGCCTTAGCGCGTGGCCCTTCCGTGCGGCCGTGTCACCGCCCTCCCTCACCGGTGAGCGCGCGCTGTTCGACGAGCTACTTCGGGCGCCGAGCAAGGAGGAGGAGGTGGACGACCTCGACGCCGGGGAGGAGCCCGGGTCGGAGGCCACCTTAGCGTCGCCAGGGCCGAACGCCGGCGACGAGGAGCTGCCCTGCTCAACGCTCGAAGCGCCGTCCGTGGTCGCTGCCGTCGCCACGGCCGGCGCCATCACCGCCCACACGGCGCACGGGAACATCCACGCCATGACGACCTGGAAGAAATGCATGGTGATCAGGAGCACTGGGGTTTGCTTGCAGGCCCTTGTGCACGTAGTACGTCCTTGTATATATATACACTGAAGGAAATATGCCCTAGAGGCAATAATAAAGTTATTATTTATTTCCTTATTTCATGATAAATGTTTATTATTCATGCTAGAATTGTATTAACCGGAAACATAATACATGTGTGAATACATAGACAAACAAAGTGTCACTAGTATGCCTCTACTTGACTAGCTCGTTAATCAAAGATGGTTATGTTTCCTGACCATGAACAATGAGTTGTTATTTGAGTAACGAGGTCATATCATTAGTTGAATGATCTGATTGACATGACCCATTCCATTAGCTTAGCACCTGATCGTTTAGTATGTTGCTATTGCTTTCTTCATGACTTATACATGTTCCTATGACTATGAGATTATGCAACTCCCGTTTACCGGAGGAACACTTTGGGTGCTACCAAACGTCACAACGTAACTGGGTGATTATAAAGGAGCATTACAGGTGTCTCCAAAGGTAGATGTTGGGTTGGCGTATTTCGAGATTAGGATTTGTCACTCCGATTGTCGGAGAGGTATCTCTGGGCCCTCTCGGTAATACACATCACATAAGCCTTGCAAGCATTACAACTAATATGTTAGTTGTGAGATGATGTATTACGGAACGAGTAAAGAGACTTGCCGGTAACGAGATTGAACTAGGTATTGGATACCGACGATCGAATCTCAGGCAAGTAACATACCGATGACAAAGGGAACAACGTATGTTGTTATGCGGTCTGACCGATAAAGATCTTCGTAGAATATGTAGGAGCCAATATGGGCATCCAGGTCCCGCTATTGGTTATTGACCGGAGACGTGTCTCGTTCATGTCTACATTGTTCTCGAACCCGTAGGGTCCGCACGCTTAAGGTTACGATGACATTTATATTATGAGTTTATGCATTTTGATGTACCGAAGGTTGTTCGGAGTCCCGGATGTGATCACGGACATGACGAGGAGTCTCGAAATGGTCGAGACATAAAGATTGATATATTGGAAGCCTATGTTTGGACATCGGAAGTGTTCCGGGTGAAATCGGGATTTTACCGGGTTATCGGGAGGTTACCTGAACCCCCCGGGAGCCATATGGGCCTTCATGGGCCTTAGTGGAAAGGAGAAAGGGGCAGCCCAAGGGGGCTGCGCGCCTCCCCCCTTCCCCTAGTCCTATTAGGACTAGGAGAGGTGGCCGGCCACCCCTCTCCCTCTTTCCCCCTTGGGAATCCTAGTTGGAATAGGATTGGGGGGGGGGAGTCCTACTCCCGGTAGGAGTAGGACTCCTCCTGCGCCTCTCTCTCTTGGCCGGCGCCCCCTCCCCCCTTGGCTCCTTTATATACTGAGGTAAAGGCACCCCAAAGACACACAAGTTGACACAAGTTGATCCACGTGATCGATTCCTTAGCCGTGTGCGGTGCCCCCTGCCACCATATTCCTCGATAATACTGTAGCGGAGTTTAGGCGAAGCCCTGCTGCTGTAGTTCATCAAGATCGTCACCACGCCGTCGTGCTGACGGAACTCTTCCCCGACACTTTGCTGGATCGAAGTCCGGGGATCGTCATCGGGCTGAACGTGTGCTCGAACTCGGAGGTGCCGTGGTTTCGGTGCTTGATCGGTTGGATCGTGAAGACGTACGACTACTTCCTCTACGTCGTGTCATCGCTTCCGCAGTCGGTCTGCGTTGGGTACGTAGACAACACTCTCCCCTCGTTGCTATGCATCACATGATCCTGTGTGCGCGTAGGAAAATTTTTGAAATTACTACGAAACCCAACAGTGGCATCCGAGCCTAGGTTATTGATGTTGATGTTATATGCACGAGTAGAACACAAGTGAGTTGTGGACGATACAAGTCATACTGCCTACCAGCATGTCATACTTTGGTTCGGCGGTATTGTTGGACGAGACGACCCAGACCAACCTTACGCGTACGCTTACGCGAGACTGGTTCCCTCGACGTGCTTTGCACAGAGATGGCTTGCGGGCGACTGTCTCTCCAACTTTAGTTGAACCAAGTATGGCTACGCCCGGTCCTTGCGAAGGTTAAAACGGAGTCTATTTGACAAACTATCGTTGTGGTTTTGATGCGTAGGTGAGATTGGTTCTTACTTAAGCCCGTAGCAGCCACGTAAAACATGCAACAACAAAGTAGAGGACGTCTAACTTGTTTTTGCAGGGCATGTTGTGATGTGATATGGTCAAGGCATGATGCTGAATTTTATTGTATGAGATGATCATGTTTTGTAACCAAGTTATCGGCAACTGGCAGGAGCCATATGGTTGTCGCTTTATTGTATGCAATGCAATCGCGATGTAATGCTTTACTTTATTACTAAACGGTAGTGATAGTCCTGAAAGCATAAGATTGGCAAGACGACAACGATGCTACGATGGAGATCAAGGTGTCGCGCCGGTGACGATGGTGATCATGACGGTGCTTCGGAGATGGAGATCACAAGCACAAGATGATGATGGCCATATCATATCACTTATATTGATTGCATGTGATGTTTATCCTTTTATGCATCTTATCTTGCTTTGATTGACGGTAGCATTATAAGATGATCTCTCACTAAATTATCAAGAAGTGTTCTCCCTGAGTATGCACCGTTGCCAAAGTTCGTGGTGTCAGTGTTCTCCCTGAGTATGCACCGTTGCCAAAGTTCGTCGTGCCCAGACACCACGTGATGATCGGGTGTGATAAGCTCTACGTCCATCTACAACGGGTACAAGCCAGTTTTGCACACGCAGAATACTCAGGTTAAACTTGACGAGCCTAGCATATGCAGATATGGCCTCGGAACACGGAGACCGAAAGGTCGAGCGTGAATCATATAGTAGATAGGATCAACATAATGATGTTCACCGATGAAACTACTCCATCTCACGTGATGATCGGACATGGTTTAGTTGATTTGGATCACGTGATCACTTAGAGGATTAGAGGGATGTCTATCTAAGTGGGAGTTCTTAAGTAATATGATTAAATTGAACTTAAATTTATCATGAACTTAGTCCTGGTAGTATTTTGCAAATCATGTTGTAGATCAATAGCTCGCGTTGTTGCTTCCCTGTGTTTATTTTGATATGTTCCCAGAGAAAATTGTGTTGAAAAATGTTAGTAGCAATGTTGCGGATTTGATCCGTGATCTGAGGTTAAATCCTCATTGCTGCACAGAAGAATTATGTCCTTAATGCACCGCTAGGTGACGGACCTATTGCAGGAGCAAATGCAGACGTTATGAACGTTTGGCTAGCTCAATATGATGACTACTTGATAGTTTAAGTGCACCATGCTTAACGGCTTAGAATCGGGACTTCAAAGACGTTTTGAATGTCATGGACCATATGAGATGTTCCAGGAGTTGAAGCTAATATTTCAAGCAAATACCCGAGTTGAGAGATATGAAGTCTCCAACAAGTTCTATAGCTAAAAGATGGAGGAGAATCGCTCAACTAGTGAGCATGTGCTCAGATTGTCTGAGTACTACAATCGCTTGAATCAAGTGGGAGTTAATCTTCCAGATAAGATAGTGATTGACAGAATTCTCTAGTCACCATCACCAAGTTAGTAGAACTTCGTGATGAACTATGACATGCAAGGGATAACGGAAACGATTCCCAAGCTCCTCGTAATGCGGAAATTGACGAAGGTAGAAATCGAGAAAAACATCAAGTGTTGATGGTAGAAAAGACCACTAGTTTCAAGAAAAGGGGCAGAAGGAAGAAGGGGAACTTCAAGAAGAATGGCAAGCAAGTTGCTGCTCAAGTGAAGAAACCCAAGTCTGGTCCTAAGCCTGAGACTAAGTGCTTCTACTGCAAAGAGACTGGTCACTGGAAGAGGTACTACCCCAAGTGATTGGCGGATAAGAAGGATGGCAAAGTGAACATAAGTATATTTGATATACATGTTATTGATGTGTACTTTACTAGTGTTTATAGCAAACCCCTTAGTATTAGGTACTAGTTCAGTTGCTAAGATTAGTAACTCGAAACGGGAGTTGCAGAATAAACAGAGACTAGTTAAGGGTGAAATGACGATGAGTGTTGGAAGTAGTTCCAAGATTAATATGATCATCATCGCACACTCCCTATACTTTCGGGATTAGTGTTGAAACTAAATAAGTGTTATTGGTGTTGGCGTTGAGCATGAATATGATTTGATCATGTTTATTGCAATACGGTTATTCATTTAAGTAAGAGAATAAACTGTTGTTCTGTTTACATGAATAAAACCTTATATGGTTACACACCCAATGAAAAATGGTTCATTGGATCTCGATCGTAGTGATACACATAATCATAATATTGAAACCAAAAGATGCAAAGTTAATAATGATAAGTGCAACTTGTTTGTAGCACTGCCGTTTGGGTCATATCGGTGTAAAGCGCATGAAGAAACTCCATACTGATGGAATTTTGGAATCACTTGATTATGAATCACTTGATGCTTGCGAACTGTGCCTTTTGGGCAAGATGACTAAAACTCCGTTCTCCAGAACAATGGAACGAGCTACTGACTTATTGGAAATAATACATATCGATGTATGCGATCCAATGAGTACTGATGCTCGTGGCAAGCATCGTTGTTTTCTGACCTTCACAAGATGATTTGAGCAGATATGGGTATATCTACTTGATGAAACATAAGTCTGAAATAGTTGAAAGGTTCAAAGAATTTCAGAGTGAAGTGGAAAAATCATCGTAACAAGAAAATAAAGTTTCTGCGATCTGATCGCGGAGACAAATATTTGAGTTACGAGTTTGGTCTTCAATTAAAACAATGTGGAATAGTTTCACAGCTCACGCCACCTGGAACACCACATCGTTATGGTGTGTCCGAACGTCGTAACCGCACTTTATTTGATATGGTGCGATCTATGATATCTCTTTACCACTATCGTTTTGGGGTTATGCATTAGAGACAGCTGCATTCACGTTTTAAAATAGGGCACCATCTAAATCCGTTGAGACGACACTGTATGAACTATGGTTTAGCAGTAAACCTAACCTGTTGTTTCTTAAAGTTTGGGGCTGCGATGCTTATGTGAAAAAGTTTCATCCTGATAAGCTCGAACCCAAATCGGAGAAGTGCGTCTTCATACCCAAAGGAAATTGTTGGGTACAACTTCTATCACAGATCCGAAGGCAAGACATTCGTTGCTAAAATGGATCCTTTCCATAGAAGGAGTTTCTCTCGAAAGAAGTGAGTGGGAGGAGAGTAGAACTTGATGAGGTAATTATACCTTCTCCCTTATTGGAAAGTAGTTCATCACAGAAATCAGTTCCAGTGATTCCTACACCAATAAGTGAGGAAGTTAATGATGATGATCATCAAACTTCAGATCAAGTTACTACCAAACCTCGTAGGTCTTCCAGAGTAAGATCCGCACCAGAGTGGTACGGTAATCATGTTCTGGAAGTCATGTTACTAGACCATGATGAACCTACGAACTATGAGGAAGCAATGATGAGCCCAGATTCCGCGAAATGGTTTGAGGCCATAAAATCTGAGATATGATCCATGTATGAGAACAAAGTTTGGACTTTGGTTGACTTGCCCGATGATCAGCAAGCAATTGATAATAAATGGATCTTCAAGAGGAAGACGGACGCTGATAGTAGTGTTACTATCTACAAAGCTAGAATTGTCGCAAAAGGTTTTCGACAAGTTCAAAGTGTTGACTACGATGAGATTTTCTCACTCGTATCTATGCTTAAGTCTGTCCGAATCATGTTAGCAATTGCCGCATTTTATGAAATCTGGCAAATGGATAAACAAAACTGCATTCCTTAATGGATTTATTAAAGAAGAGTTGTATATGATGCAACCAGAAGGTTTTGTCAATCCTAAAGGTACTAACAAAATGTGCAAGCTCCAGCGATCCATCTATGGACTGGTGCAAGCCTCTCAGAGTTGGAATATACGCTTTGATGAGTTGATCAAAGCATATGGTTTTATACATACTTTTTGAGAAGCCTGTATTTACAATAAAGTGAGTGGGAGCACTACAACCTTTCTGATTAGTATATGTGAGTGACATATTGTTGATCAGAAATGATGTAGAATTTTTCTGCAAAGCTTAAAGGAGTGTTTTAAAGGAGTTCTTTAAAAGGAAAAGACCTCAGTAAAAGCTACTTACATATTAAGCATCAAGATCTATTGAGATAGATCAAGACGCTTGATAAGATTTTCAATGAGTACATACCTTGGCAAGATTTTGAAATAGTTCAAAATGGAACAGTCAAAGAAAGAGTTCTTGCCTGTGTTGCAAAGGTATGAAATTGAGTAAGACTCAAATCCCGACCACAGCAGAAAATAGAAAAAATGAAAAGTCATTCCCTGTGCCTCAGTCATAGGTTCTATAAAGTATGCTATGCTATGTACCAGACCTATTGTATACCTTACTCTGAATTTGGCAAGAGAGTACAATAGTGATCTAGGAGTAGATCACTGGACATTGGTCAAGAATATCCTTAGTAAGGACTAAGGAGATGTTTCTCGATTATGGAGGTGATAAAAGAGTTTGTTGTAAAAGTTACACTAAGTCTCAACCTGGATACATATTGAAAGTGGGAGCAATTAGCTAGAGTAGCTCCGTGCAGAGCATTGTTGACATAAATATTTGCAAAATACTTACGGATCTGAATGTGACAGACCCGTTGACTAAGATTCTCTCACAAGCAAAACATGATCGCACCTTAGTACTCCTTGGGTGTTAATCACATAGCGATGTGAACTAGATGACTGAATCTAGTAAAACCCTTTGGGTGTTGATCACATATCGATGTGAACTATGGGTGTTAATCACATGGTGATGTGAACTATTGCTGTTAAATCACATGGCGATGTGAACTAGATTATTGACTCTAGTGCAAGTGGGAGACTGAAGGAAATATGCCCTAGAGGCAATAATAAAGTTATTATTTATTTCCTTATTTCATGATAAATGTTTATTATTCATGCTAGAATTGTATTAACCGGAAACATAATACATGTGTGAATACATAGACAAACAAAGTGTCACTAGTATGCCTCTACTTGACTAGCTCGTTAATCAAAGATGGTTATGTTTCCTGACCATGAACAATGAGTTGTTATTTGAGTAACGAGGTCACATCATTAGTTGAATGATCTGATTGACATGACCCATTCCATTAGCTTAGCACCTGATCGTTTAGTATGTTGCTATTGCTTTCTTCATGACTTATACATGTTCCTATGACTATGAGATTATGCAACTCCCGTTTACCGGAGGAACACTTTGGGTGCTACCAAACGTCACAACGTAACTGGGTGATTATAAAGGAGCATTACAGGTGTCTCCAAAGGTAGATGTTGGGTTGGCGTATTTCGAGATTAGGATTTGTCACTCCGATTGTCGGAGAGGTATCTCTGGGCCCTCTCGGTAATACACATCACATAAGCCTTGCAAGCATTACAACTAATATGTTAGTTGTGAGATGATGTATTACGGAACGAGTAAAGAGACTTGCCGGTAACGAGATTGAACTAGGTATTGGATACCGACGATCGAATCTCAGGCAAGTAACATACCGATGACAAAGGGAACAACGTATGTTGTTATGCGGTCTGACCGATAAAGATCTTCGTAGAATATGTAGGAGCCAATATGGGCATCCAGGTCCCGCTATTGGTTATTGACCGGAGACGTGTCTCGGTCATGTCTACATTGTTCTCGAACCCGTAGGGTCCGCACGCTTAAGGTTACGATGACATTTATATTATGAGTTTATGCATTTTGATGTACCGAAGGTTGTTCGGAGTCCCGGATGTGATCACGGACATGACGAGGAGTCTCGAAATGGTTGAGACATAAAGATTGATATATTGGAAGCCTATGTTTGGACATCGGAAGTGTTCCGGGTGAAATCGGGATTTTACCGGGTTATCGGGAGGTTACCGGAAGCCCCCGGGAGCCATATGGGCCTTCATGGGCCTTAGTGGAAAGGAGAAAGGGGCAGCCCAAGGGGGCTGCGCGCCTCCCCCCTTCCCCTAGTCCTATTAGGACTAGGAGAGGTGGCCGGCCACCCCTCTCCCTCTTTCCCCCTTGGGAATCCTAGTTGGAATAGGATTGGGGGGGGGGAGTCCTACTCCCGGTAGGAGTAGGACTCCTCCTGCGCCTCTCTCTCTTGGCCGGCGCCCCCTCCCCCCTTGGCTCCTTTATATACTGAGGTAAAGGCACCCCAAAGACACACAAGTTGACACAAGTTGATCCACGTGATCGATTCCTTAGCCGTGTGCGGTGCCCCCTGCCACCATATTCCTCGATAATACTGTAGCGGAGTTTAGGCGAAGCCCTGCTGCTGTAGTTCATCAAGATCGTCACCACGCCGTCGTGCTGACGGAACTCTTCCCCGACACTTTGCTGGATCGAAGTCCGGGGATCGTCATCGGGCTGAACGTGTGCTCGAACTCGGAGGTGCCGTAGTTTCGGTGCTTGATCGGTTGGATCGTGAAGACGTACGACTACTTCCTCTACGTCGTGTCATCGCTTCCGCAGTCGGTCTGCGTTGGGTACGTAGACAACACTCTCCCCTCGTTGCTATGCATCACATGATCCTGTGTGCGCGTAGGAAATTTTTTGAAATTACTACGAAACCCAACATACACGTCGCGATTGCGACCGCGTTCGCCTCCGACTCCGGCGGTGGTTGCAGGGGGGGCACGGCGGCGTCTGCGAGCGCGTGATTTCCGAAATCCGAGATGCCACAGCGAGATTGCCAAAATCCTGTGGCTAATCTATGGAATACTCCGGCGGTTCCTTCCATATACGGAACTATTTACTGCACGGTTTAATTACTCGATCACTGATTTATCGGATGAGCTAGTAATGCGGACGGATCGCTGATTTATTACCATACCTGGATTTATGGCCTTACCATACCTGGATTGATAGCCTTTGGGGTAATTTAAATTTATTACCATATTCAAAATTTCCTGAGTTATGACCTTACCATACCTGGATTGATTTATTACTATACGTGGATTAATTATGATTTATTACTATATGATTTATTACTATACGTGGATACCCTTACCATACCTGGTGGTAATTTAAATTTATTACCATATTCGATATTTCCCGAGTTATGGCCTTACCATATCTGGATTGATAGCCTTTGGGGTAATTTAAATTTATTACCATATAATTGCCATATTCAAAATTTCCTGAGTTATGACCTTACCATACCTGGATTGATTTATTACTATACGTGGATTAATTATGATTGATTACCATAAATACATTGGGTATTGCCGGTCAGACGAGAAAAGAGAAAAACCGGTGGGAGGGGCTGGTGGGAGGTGGGACGAAGAAAAACCGGTTGAAAATAAACCGGTTGAAAATAAACCGGTTGAAAGTGGGGGGGGGGGACTATTCAACCAATTCGTTCATTAGGAGTAGAGATTTGTGGACCCGTGGGTGTGGGGCTTTGTCGACTGAGGCATGTAGCACTTGGTCTGATTCTGAACCCACGAATGCTATGCGGACGTGCCTGGGTGAAGCTGCCAAAACTTCGTCTGGGTTTTTTTTAGGGAAGAATGCTATACTTTGAGTTTTTTTAGTCTGGACATCTTTTTCTATTTTTTAAAGGCAATATTTGAAGGAAATATTCCCTAGAGGCAATAATAAAGTTATTATCTATTTCCTTATTTCATGATAAATGTTTATTATTCATGCTAGAATTGTATTAACCGGAAACATAATACATGTGTGAATACATAGACAAACAAAGTGTCACTAGTATGCCTCTACTTGACTAGCTCGTTAATCAAAGATGGTTATGTTTCCTGACCATGAACAATGAGTTGTTATTTGAGTAACGAGGTCACATCATTAGTTGAATGATCTGATTGACATGACCCATTCCATTAGCTTAGCACCTGATCGTTTAGTATGTTGCTATTGCTTTCTTCATGACTTATACATGTTCCTATGACTATGAGATTATGCAACTCCCGTTTACCGGAGGAACACTTTGGGTGCTACCAAACGTCACAACGTAACTGGGTGATTATAAAGGAGCATTACAGGTGTCTCCAAAGGTAGATGTTGGGTTGGCGTATTTCGAGATTAGGATTTGTCACTCCGATTGTCGGAGAGGTATCTCTGGGCCCTCTCGGTAATACACATCACATAAGCCTTGCAAGCATTACAACTAATATGATTAGTTGTGAGATGATGTATTACGGAACGAGTAAAGAGACTTGCCGGTAACGAGATTGAACTAGGTATTGGATACCGACGATCGAATCTCGGGCAAGTAACATACCGATGACAAAGGGAACAACGTATGTTGTTATGCGGTCTGACCGATAAAGATCTTCGTAGAATATGTAGGAGCCAATATGGGCATCCAGGTCCCGCTATTGGTTATTGACCAGAGACATGTCTCGGTCATGTCTACATTGTTCTCGAACCCGTAGGGTCCGCACGCTTAAGGTTACGATGACAGTTACATTATGAGTTTATGCATTTTGATGTACCGAAGGTTGTTCGGAGTCCCAGATGTGATCACGGACATGACGAGGAGTCTCGAAATGGTCGAGACGTAAAGATTGATATATTGGAAGCCTATGTTTGTGAAGGAAATATGCCCTAGAGGCAATAATAAAGTTATTATTTATTTCCTCATAATCATGATAAATGTTTATTATTCATGCTAGAATTGTATTTACCGGAAACATAATACATGTGTGAATACATAGACAAACAAAAGTGTCACTAGTATGCCTCTACTTGACTAGCTCGTTAATCAAAGATGGTTATGTTTCCTAACCATGAACAATGAGTTGTTATTTGATTAACGAGGTCACATCATTAGTAGAATGATCTGATTGACATGACCCATTCCATTAGCTTAGCACCCGATCGTTTAGTATGTTGCTATTGCTTTCTTCATGACTTATACATGTTCCTATGACTATGAGATTATGCAACTCCCGTTTACCGGAGGAACACTTTGGGTACTACCAAACGTCACAACGTAACTGGGTGATTATAAAGGAGTACTACAGGTGTCTTCAATGGTCGATGTTGGGTTGGCGTATTTCGAGATTAGGATTTGTCACTCCGATTGTCGGAGAGGTATCTCTGGGCCCTCTCGGTAATACACATCACATAAGCCTTGCAAGCATTACAACTAATATGTTAGTTGTGAGATGATGTATTACGGAACGAGTAAAGAGACTTGCCGGTAACGAGATTGAACTAGGTATTGGATACCGACGATCGAATCTCAGGCAAGTAACATACCGATGACAAAGGGAACAACGTATGTTGTTATGCGGTCTGACCGATAAAGATCTTCGTAGAATATGTAGGAGCCAATATGGGCATCCAGGTCCCGCTATTGGTTATTGACCGGAGACGTGTCTCGGTCATGTCTACATTGTTCTCGAACCCGTAGGGTCCGCACGCTTAAGGTTACGATGACATTTATATTATGAGTTTATGCATTTTGATGTACCGAAGGTTGTTCGGAGTCCCGGATGTGATCACGGACATGACGAGGAGTCTCGAAATGGTCGAGACATAAAGATTGATATATTGGAAGCCTATGTTTGGACATCGGAAGTGTTCCGGGTGAAATCGGGATTTTACCGGGTTATCGGTAGGTTACCGGAACCCCCCGGGAGCCATATGGGCCTTCATGGGCCTTAGTGGAAAGGAGAAAGGGGCAGCCCAAGGGGGCTGCGCGCCTCCCCCCTTCCCCTAGTCCTATTAGGACTAGGAGAGGTGGCCGGCCACCCCTCTCCCTCTTTCCCCCTTGGGAATCCTAGTTGGAATAGGATTGGGGGGGGGGAGTCCTACTCCCGGTAGGAGTAGGACTCCTCCTGCGCCTCTCTCTCTTGGCCGGCGCCCCCTCCCCCCTTGGCTCCTTTATATACTGAGGTAAAGGCACCCCAAAGACACACAAGTTGACACAAGTTGATCCACGTGATCGATTCCTTAGCCGTGTGCGGTGCCCCCTGCCACCATATTCCTCGATAATACTGTAGCGGAGTTTAGGCGAAGCCCTGCTGCTGTAGTTCATCAAGATCGTCACCACGCCGTCGTGCTGACGGAACTCTTCCCCGACACTTTGCTGGATCGAAGTCCGGGGATCGTCATCGGGCTGAACGTGTGCTCGAACTCGGAGGTGCCGTAGTTTCGGTGCTTGATCGGTTGGATCGTGAAGACGTACGACTACTTCCTCTACGTCGTGTCATCGCTTCCGCAGTCGGTCTGCGTTGGGTACGTAGACAACACTCTCCCCTCGTTGCTATGCATCACATGATCCTGTGTGCGCGTAGGAAATTTTTTGAAATTACTACGAAACCCAACAGTGGTATCCGAGCCTAGGTTATTGATGTTGATGTTATATGCACGAGTAGAACACAAGTGAGTTGTGGACGATACAAGTCATACTGCCTACCAGCATGTCATACTTTGGTTCGGCGGTATTGTTGGACGAGACGACCCAGACCAACCTTACGCGTACGCTTACGCGAGACCGGTTCCCTCGACGTGCTTTGCACAGAGATGGCTTGCGGGCGACTGTCTCTCCCACTTTAGTTGAACCAAGTATGGCTACGCCCGGTCCTTGCGAAGGTTAAAACGGAGTCTATTTGACAAACTATCGTTGTGGTTTTGATGCGTAGGTGAGATTGGTTCTTACTTAAGCCCGTAGCAGCCACGTAAAACATGCAACAACAAAGTAGAGGACGTCTAACTTGTTTTTGCAGGGCATGTTGTGATGTGATATGGTCAAGGCATGATTCTGAATTTTATTGTATGAGATGATCATGTTTTGTAACCAAGTTATCGGCAACTGGCAGGAGCCATATGGTTGTCGCTTTATTGTATGCAATGCAATCGCGATGTAATGCTTTACTTTATTACTAAACGGTAGTGATAGTCGTGAAAGCATAAGATTGGCAAGACGACAACGATGCTACGATGGAGATCAAGGTGTCGCGCCGGTGACGATGGTGATCATGACGGTGCTTCGGAGATGGAGATCACAAGCACAAGATGATGATGGCCATATCATATCACTTATATTGATTGCATGTGATGTTTATCCTTTTATGCATCTTATCTTGCTTTGATTGACGGTAGCATTATAAGATGATCTCTCACTAAATTATCAAGAAGTGTTCTCCCTGAGTATGCACCGTTGCCAAAGTTCGTCGTGCCCAGACACCACGTGATGATCGGGTGTGATAAGCTCTACGTCCATCTACAACGGGTACAAGCCAGTTTTGCACACGCAGAATACTCAGGTTAAACTTGACGAGCCTAGCATATGCAGATATGGCCTCGGAACACGGAGACCGAAAGGTCAAGCGTGAATCATATAGTAGATATGATCAACATAATGATGTTCACCGATGAAACTACTCCATCTCACGTGATGATCGGACATGGTTTAGTTGATTTGGATCACGTGATCACTTAGAGGATTAGAGGGATGTCTATCTAAGTGGGAGTTCTTAAGTAATATGATTAAATTGAACTTAAATTTATCATGAACTTAGTCCTGGTAGTATTTTGCAAATCATGTTGTAGATCAATAGCTCGCGTTGTTGCTTCCCTATGTTTATTTTGATATGTTCCTAGAGAAAATTGTGTTGAAAAATGTTAGTAGCAATGTTGCGGATTTGATCCGTGATCTGAGGTTAAATCCTCATTGCTGCACAGAAGAATTATGTCCTTAATGCACCGCTAGGTGACGGACCTATTGCAGGAGCAAATGCAGACGTTATGAACGTTTGGCTAGCTCAATATGATGACTACTTGATAGTTTAAGTGCACCATGCTTAACGGCTTAGAATCGGGACTTCAAAGACGTTTTGAATGTCATGGACCATATGAGATGTTCCAGGAGTTGAAGCTAATATTTCAAGCAAATACCCGAGTTGAGAGATATGAAGTCTCCAACAAGTTCTATAGCTAAAAGATGGAGGAGAATCGCTCAACTAGTGAGCATGTGCTTAGATTGTCTGAGTACTACAATCGCTTGAATCAAGTGGGAGTTAATCTTCCAGATAAGATAGTGATTGACAGAATTCTCTAGTCACCATCACCAAGTTAGTAGAACTTCGTGATGAACTATGACATGCAAGGGATAACGGAAACGATTCCCAAGCTCTTCGTAATGCGGAAATTGACGAAGATAGAAATCGAGAAAAACATCAAGTGTTGATGGTAGACAAGACCACTAGTTTTAAGAAAAGGGGCAGAAGGAAGAAGGGGAACTTCAAGAAGAACAGCAAGCAAGTTGCTGCTCAAGTGAAGAAGCCCAAGTCTGATCCTAAGCCTGAGACTAAGTGTTTCTACTGCAAAGGGACTGGTCACTGGAAGCGGATCTACCCCAAGTGATTGGCGGATAAGAAGGATGGCAAAGTGAACATAAGTATATTTGATATACATGTTATTGATGTGTACTTTACTAGTGTTTATTGCAAACCCTCAGTATTTGATACTAGTTCAGTTGCTAAGATTAGTAACTCGAAACGGGAGTTGCAGAATAAACAGAGACTAGTTAAGGGTGAAGTGACGATGTGTGTTGGAAGTAGTTCCAAGATTAATATGATCATCATCGCACACTCCCTATACTTTCGGGATTAGTGTTGAAACTAAATAAGTGTTATTGGTGTTGGCGTTGAGCATGAATATGATTTGATCATGTTTATTGCAATACGGTTATTCATTTAAGTAAGAGAATAAACTGTTGTTCTGTTTACATGAATAAAACCTTATATGGTTACACACCCAATGAAAAATGGTTCATTGGATCTCGATCGTAGTGATACACATAATCATAATATTGAAACCAAAAGATGCAAAGTTAATAATGATAAGTGCAACTTGTTTGTAGCACTGCCGTTTGGGTCATATCGGTGTAAAGCGCATGAAGAAACTCCATACTGATGGAATTTTGGAATCACTTGATTATGAATCACTTGATGCTTGCGAATTGTGCCTTTTGGGCAAGATGACTAAAACTCCGTTCTCCAGAACAATGGAACGAGCTACTGACTTATTGGAAATAATACATACCGATGTATGCGATCCAATGAGTGCTGATGCTCGTGGCAAGCATCGTTGTTTTCTGACCTTCACAAGATGATTTGAGCAGATATGGGTATATCTACTTGATGAAACATAAGTCTGAAATAGTTGAAAGGTTCAAAGAATTTCAGAGTGAAGTGGAAAAATCATCGTAACAAGAAAATAAAGTTTCTGCGATCTGATCGCGGAGACAAATATTTGAGTTACGAGTTTGGTCTTCAATTAAAACAATGTGGAATAGTTTCACAGCTCACGCCACCTGGAACACCACATCGTTATGGTGTGTCCGAACGTCGTAACCGCACTTTATTTGATATGGTGCGATCTATGATATCTCTTTACCACTATCATTTTGGGGTTATGCATTAGAGACAGCTGCATTCACGTTTTAAAATAGGGCACCATCTAAATTCGTTGAGACGACACTGTATGAACTATGGTTTAGCAGTAAACCTAACCTGTTGTTTCTTAAAGTTTGGGGCTGCGATGCTTATGTGAAAAAGTTTCATCCTGATAAGCTCGAACCCAAATCGGAGAAGTGCGTCTTCATACCCAAAGGAAATTGTTGGGTACACCTTCTATCACAGATCCGAAGGCAAGACATTCATTGCTAAAATGGATCCTTTCCAGAGAAGGAGTTTCTCTCGAAAGAAGTGAGTGGGAGGAGAGTAGAACTTGATGAGGTAATTATACCTTCTCCCTTATTGGAAAGTAGTTCATCACAGAAATCAGTTCCAGTGATTCCTACACCAATAAGTGAGGAAGTTAATGATGATGATCATCAAACTTCAGATCAAGTTACTACCAAACCTCGTAGGTCTTCCAGAGTAAGATCCGCACCAGAGTGGTACGGTAATCATGTTCTGGAAGTCATGTTACTAGACCATGATGAACCTACGAACTATGAGGAAGCAATGATGAGCCCAGATTCCGCGAAATGGTTTGAGGCCATGAAATCTGAGATATGATCCATGTATGAGAACAAAGTTTGGACTTTGGTTGACTTGCCCGATGATCAGCAAGCAATTGAGAATAAATGGATCTTCAAGAGGAAGACGGACGCTGATAGTAGTGTTACTATCTACAAAGCTAGAATTGTCGCAAAAGGTTTTCGACAAGTTCAAAGTGTTGACTACGATGAGATTTTCTCACTCGTATCTATGCTTAAGTCTGTCCGAATCATGTTAGCAATTGCCGCATTTTATGAAATCTGGCAAATGGATAAACAAAACTGCATTCCTTAATGGATTTATTAAAGAAGAGTTGTATATGATGCAACCAGAAGGTTTTGTCAATCCTAAAGGTACTAACAAAATGTGCAAGCTCCAGCGATCCATCTATGGACTGGTGCAAGCCTCTCAGAGTTGGAATATACGCTTTGATGAGTTGATCAAAGCATATGGTTTTATACAGACTTTTTGAGAAGCCTGTATTTACAATAAAGTGAGTGGGAGCACTACAACCTTTCTGATTAGTATATGTGAGTGACATATTGTTGATCAGAAATGATGTAGAATTTTTCTGCAAAGCTTAAAGGAGTGTTTTAAAGGAGTTCTTTAAAAGGAAAAGACCTCAGTAAAAGCTACTTACATATTAAGCATCAAGATCTATTGAGATAGATCAAGACGCTTGATAAGATTTTCAATGAGTACATACCTTGGCAAGATTTTGAAATAGTTCAAAATGGAACAGTCAAAGAAAGAGTTCTTGCATGTGTTGCAAAGGTATGAAATTGAGTAAGACTCAAATCCCGACCACAGCAGAAAATAGAAAAAATGAAAAGTCATTCCCTGTGCCTCAGTCATAGGTTCTATAAAGTATGCTATGCTATGTACCAGACCTATTGTATACCTTACTCTGAATTTGGCAAGAGAGTACAATAGTGATCTAGGAGTAGATCACTGGACATTGGTCAAGAATATCCTTAGTAAGGACTAAGGAGATGTTTTCTCGATTATGGAGGTGATAAAAGAGTTTGTTGTAAAAGTTACACTAAGTCTCAACCTGGATACATATTGAAAGTGGGAGCAATTAGCTAGAGTAGCTCCGTGCAGAGCATTGTTGACATAAATATTTGCAAAATACTTACGGATCTGAATGTGACAGACCCGTTGACTAAGATTCTCTCACAAGCAAAACATGATCGCACCTTAGTACTCCTTGGGTGTTAATCACATAGCGATGTGAACTAGATGACTGAATCTAGTAAAACCCTTTGGGTGTTGATCACATATCGATGTGAACTATGGGTGTTAATCACATGGTGATGTGAACTATTGCTGTTAAATCACATGGCGATGTGAACTAGATTATTGACTCTAGTGCAAGTGGGAGACTGAAGGAAATATGCCCTAGAGGCAATAATAAAGTTATTATCTATTTCCTTATTTCATGATAAATGTTTATTATTCATGCTAGAATTGTATTAACCGGAAACATAATACATGTGTGAATACATAGACAAACAAAGTGTCACTAGTATGCCTCTACTTGACTAGCTCGTTAATCAAAGATGGTTATGTTTCCTGACCATGAACAATGAGTTGTTATTTGAGTAACGAGGTCACATCATTAGTTGAATGATCTGATTGACATGACCCATTCCATTAGCTTAGCACCTGATCGTTTAGTATGTTGCTATTGCTTTCTTCATGACTTATACATGTTCCTATGACTATGAGATTATGCAACTCCCGTTTACCGGAGGAACACTTTGGGTGCTACCAAACGTCACACCGTAACTGGGTGATTATAAAGGAGCATTACAGGTGTCTCCAAAGGTAGATGTTGGGTTGGCGTATTTCGAGATTAGGATTTGTCACTCCGATTGTCGGAGAGGTATCTCTGGGCCCTCTCGGTAATACACATCACATAAGCCTTGCAAGCATTACAACTAATATGTTAGTTGTGAGATGATGTATTACGGAACGAGTAAAGAGACTTGCCGGTAACGAGATTGAACTAGGTATTGGATACCGACGATCGAATCTCAGGCAAGTAACATACCGATGACAAAGGGAACAACGTATGTTGTTATGCGGTCTGACCGATAAAGATCTTCGTAGAATATGTAGGAGCCAATATGGGCATCCAGGTCCCGCTATTGGTTATTGACCGGAGACGTGTCTCGGTCATGTCTACATTGTTCTCGAACCCGTAGGGTCCTCACGCTTAAGGTTACGATGACATTTATATTATGAGTTTATGCATTTTGATGTACCGAAGGTTGTTCGGAGTCCCGGATGTGATCACGGACATGACGAGGAGTCTCGAAATGGTCGAGACATAAAGATTGATATATTGGAAGCCTATGTTTGGACATCGGAAGTGTTCCGGGTGAAATCGGGATTTTACCGGGTTATCGGGAGGTTACCGGAACCCCCCGGGAGCCATATGGGCCTTCATGGGCCTTAGTGGAAAGGAGAAAGGGGCAGCCCAAGGGGGCTGCGCGCCTCCCCCCTTCCCCTAGTCCTATTAGGACTAGGAGAGGTGGCCGGCCACCCCTCTCCCTCTTTCCCCCTTGGGAATCCTAGTTGGAATAGGATTGGGGGGGGGGGGAGTCCTACTCCCGGTAGGAGTAGGACTCCTCCTGCGCCTCTCTCTCTTGGCCGGCGCCCCCTCCCCCCTTGGCTCCTTTATATACTGAGGTAAAGGCACCCCAAAGACACACAAGTTGACACAAGTTGATCCACGTGATCGATTCCTTAGCCGTGTGCGGTGCCCCCTGCCACCATATTCCTCGATAATACTGTAGCGGAGTTTAGGCGAAGCCCTGCTGCTGTAGTTCATCAAGATCGTCACCACGCCGTCGTGCTGACGGAACTCTTCCCCGACACTTTGCTGGATCGAAGTCCGGGGATCGTCATCGGGCTGAACGTGTGCTCGAACTCGGAGGTGCCGTAGTTTCGGTGCTTGATCGGTTGGATCGTGAAGACGTACGACTACTTCCTCTACGTCGTGTCATCGCTTCCGCAGTCGGTCTGCGTTGGGTACGTAGACAACACTCTCCCCTCGTTGCTATGCATCACATGATCCTGTGTGCGCGTAGGAATTTTTTTGAAATTACTACGAAACCCAACAATATTAAGTCGTCACAACGTTTACAAGGATGAATAAGAGATCACCGGGATGGCTTAACTAAGTATGACGACCATCTGATACATTGGGATACAATTTAGGTCCGTCTCCCAGAACACGCATATGGGCCTACTGTGCTCTCTCACCACGACGTTATCGGTTAGGCCTGAGTTTGGTTCGTTTCTATTTTTCTTTATTTTTCCATTCGGTTTTACTCTCCTTCGCTTTCAATTTTCTTTCTTTTTTGTTTCTTTCACGATTTTACTGATTTGTTCTTTTCTTTATTTTCTTGTGTTTCTTTCTTGATTTTATTGGCTTTTTTCGCTCTTCTTTCTTTCTTCTTTTTCCTTTGTTTCTTTTTTGGGCTTTCTTCTTTTCTTTGTTTCCTTCTTGGGTTTCGATGTTTCCATTCTTTTACATAGGTTTTCTTTAGTTTTTATTTTCCTTTTTGGTTTTCTTTGTCTATTTATGGACTTTCCTCGGTTTCTTTTTTGTTCAACACACGTCTACTTTGAAACCTCTAAAAAAGACTTATATTTAGGGACGGAGGGAGTATATATCTCGCTTATAGCAAGGAGCGAGAGCAACTTTCCTTGACTCAAGCTTTTCCTGTGGTGTCTGTTTGGTGTATTCGCCGTTGTGGTTTCTAGTTTTTTTATTTGTTTCTTCCCTAGGCATTTTTTCAGGTGTTTCCGATTTCTTCATTTTTATCGATCTTTCCGTTTCTTTCTCAATTTTCACTCACAGTTTTTTTATTTCTTATTGTTTTCTTTCGTTTCTTTCTTGTTTTTATCGAACCTTTCTTTTCTTTTTTTGTTTCTTTCTTGTCTCTCCTTGCTTTTATTTGTGTTTTTCTTATTTTTCATTGGTTTTATTTGAATTTTTTCCTTTTGGTTTTAGCTTCTTCTCGGTTTTGCATTGGTTTTCTCCCCTTTTTCTTCATTTTTGATGGATCCCATCGGGTTGTTTTGTTTCTCTTTCCATATAGAACAGAAACATTTTTTATACATGTTAATATTTTCCAAATACGTGAAACAATTTTCATATACAACTAAAACAATTTTCGTTTACACATTGAATATTTTATAAATATGTCATTAACATTTTTCAGACATATGTTTTTATATGCACTTTCTTTTTCGTACACACTAAACATTTTCATAGATATAAAAAATTATATCACTTTCAAATTTCCAAATACATTATTAATATTTTTTGACATCTAGGAGCATTTTTTGAAATCATCGATATTTTAAAAATCCGACAACATTTTTTGACATCTAGGAGCAAATCCGAGAACATTTTTTGACATCTAGGAGCACTTTTTGAAATCATCGATATTTTAAAAATTCATGAACGTTTATTGAAATCCAAGGACACGTGTCAAATTTATGGACATTTATTGAAAATCGAAGAACATTTTTAAAATTCATAAACATTTTTGAAATACGAATAAAATTTTCAAATTCATTAAAATTTTGTTTTGAAAATCCGAGAACATTTTTCCAAATTCTTAAAAATATTTTAAATTCCCAGTTTTTTTAAAAAAATTGGAATATTTTTTGAAATATGTGAACATATTTTGAGTTCGGAAACTTTCTGTAAAAATGTTGAACAAAACTTTCCAATTTAGGATTCATGAATATGTTTTGAAGTTTACAACTTTTTAAAACCCCAAACGTTTTTTCCAGTTTGGGTTCCTAAATTTTTTCCGAAGCTAAACAGACCGCCTGGCCCAGCACAGGGCTAAGGTGAAGTGCGCGATTGCTGGGGGCGGATCCTATTAGACGCTCTTTGTCCAATAGCAAGCCGACGCAAAGGGGGATCGGCACAGGGCCAGCCCACTCGAAAACAACGAACCTAGCCATGTAGCGCGACAAAAAGTGCAGGTCGTAGGCAGGAATGATTAGCCACAGATTATAAAGTGTTTTGAAATTTCAAACACGTTTTTTTTGAAAAAACTGAATAGTTTTTGAAACACGAACATTCTTCAACATTATAAGCAAAATTTAGAAAACATGAACAATCTTAACAAATTGGAACACATTTTGAAATTTTCAAGAATTGACTTGTTTAGAAAACATGGACAAAATTTTAAACTCTCAACTTTTAATAAAACACGAACAAACTTTGAAATGGTGAACATTTTTTTGACAAGCATGAACAAAATTTTGAAACTTTGACTCATTTTGAAAACATGAAGAAATTTCAAAATTCTGAATACTTCGAAAAATGCAAACAATTTTTGTCAAAGTGAAATAAGACCCTGTTTGGTGATCCGTCACTCCACCACTCCGCTCCCAGAGCTGTAGTTAAAAAGCACAGAGCTGGGAAACGGATGCCCTGCAGCTCCTCGTATTTTTAGGAACTGGAGTGACTCCGAACAGGACCTAAATTTGGAATTTTCAAACATTTTATGAAACGGGATTTTTATGAAAAATGAGAAGAAAAAAATTACAAAAATTGTTTGAAAACCTGAACAAATTTTGAAACTCTGAACATTTTTGGAAACATGAACAATTTTTGAAATGAAAACCATATTTGGAAAACATGAACAAAATTTGGTAACTTCAAACTTTAAAGAAAACATGAAAAAAATTTCATAATTCTGAACTTTTTGAAAATTATGAACAATTTTTTATAACATCAATCAAATTTAGATTTTTTGAACATTTTTTGTAAAAAGCAACAAATTTGCTGAATATGTTTAAAAAAATTGCGATTTTTTAAAAGGCAAAAAATAAAATGTGGACTTGAAAAAGAAACAAAAAATGAAAAAATAAACAGAAAAAAGGAAAACCGAAAAAAGAAATGACACAGGAAAAATAAAAAAAATAAAAACCTAAACACAAAAGAAAACCGTAAAGCCGGTTAAAAACAAAAAAGCGGTTCAGTGAACCTTCTGGACGGTTCCGAAAACCGGCTGCCTTGCTATGGGGATGCGGGCCGGCCAAATTTTCGCGTTGGGGGATCGCCTGTGCAAATGCTCGACAGTTTGACGCATTAAGCGTCAAATAGGATTTCCCTCGTAATCGGGCACCGATTGATGCTATGGGCGCTCGCTAGCGAGGCATAGCGGGTCGGCTTAACACCTGCTCAAAAAGGAAAACCGAAATAAGAATATAAGGGAGATTTTGGATTTGAACTCAGCACCTCACGTCTGCAGCCTAACACAATAAACCACAGGACAAACTTGCTTTCCAATCTAATTACAGAAAACAATGTAGTTAACCTTGATTTCAATAAAACATTAACTTAAATTTGAAAATTACTTGAAAAGTTCCTCAATTTTTAAGTGAAGTTCACAAAAAATTGAAAAAAGTTCATCAGTTTTTTTAAAAGTTTATCAAATTTGAAAAACATTCATCAAATTCAAAAAAAGTTCATCGATTTGGAAAAAGTTCATTGAATTTGAAAAAAAAACCATAAATTTGAAAAGAGTTCATCAAATTTAAAAATAATAGTTTTTTAAAAATGGTTATTTGGAAAAAAGTTAACGAATTTGAGTGAATGTTCATGGATTTTGGAAAAAGATTTATCGATTTGAAGAAAAAGTTAATGAATTTTTAAAAGAATCTTCCCATTGAAGAAAACTGGAAAAGGGAAAAGAAAAAAGAAAAACTGAATGAAAACGTCAAGGAAAAAACGCCACAAACTAAAGAAAGAAAAAAAGAAGAAAAATTCGTTTATTTCATAATGGGTGGAATAGCCGGGTGGTTAGTGCCTTTCTCTTCGATAGCAGAGGTACCGAGTTCGAAGCCGGTACGCTAACTGGCATTGCTGGGACCAAGTAGTTAGAGCATTACTAGTAGAACCCTCAAACCCTCACTAGCGTTTTAAGGGTCCAAAAATGATCTTTTTTGCACTTTTACGGGTTGAAAAATAGGGGCAAAGATTAGAACCCTCAAACCCAACCCTTATAACGGAATATTCCCCATGAACGACGTTGTCGTTGCGCGCGGGAGGTCGACGGGGCGGCCGCCGTCAACGGGGGCGACTAGCAGCGGCGGTCGCGGGCGTGGGCGCGGGAGTTGGGAGGATTTTTTCCTCCCGCGCGAGTATAACCGCCAAATGAGGGTTAGGGTAAGTTTTACTCCCCAACCCTTACTTTTGAGGATTGGGAGAGGGTTTGAGAGTTGGACCTTTAAATTTTTTTGAGGGTTTGAGGGTTAAGGGGTTCTAGTCTACGGCTTTTTTTCAATCAAACCTGTAAATAAGCAGTTATTTTTAGGGGTTTGAGGGTTTAAGGGCTCTACTAGTAATGCTCTTAACGGGTACGTCTTTAAGGGATACACCACTGGCATGCGCCAGCGCTTAGCGGCCGCACATGTCACGTGATGGGTGTACCTATGGAACATATTTTTTTGCACGCATTTTTTAGTCTTTTTCGTGTTTTTGTTCTGATTTTTTGAGTTTTTGGGTTTTGTTTGGGTTCTCCTAGGTTTTCGTGAATATATTTTTTACTTTCTTGCGATTATTTTTCCAGTTTTTGGTTTTCCTTTTTTTTCTAGATTTTGGTTTTCGTTTTTTTGTTTTTCATTTTTAAAATTTATGGCTTTTCTGGTTTTTTGTTTTTTCTAACCCGTTAATATGGATCTATTTTCGAAGATTTCGTTCTGCGAAATGCAACGGTGAAACCGGTTGGTGTTTGGAAGCACAGTTTTAGACATAAAACATTTTGAGAAATCGAACGAATAAAGAAAATTCAGGTTGCGACAAATGTCACACATGCAGTATGCAAGTTGTCACCATGAAAAAAAGATGAGAGTGAACCTTGCAGAGAATTCCTCTGACTAGTGATTTTGACGATTGCTCGCTTTCCGCCGAGTGACGGCGTGGAACAGGGGCTCCCCATGTCCACTCAGCCGGCCCATCTGGGAAGCATTCGCCGGGCCGGAGTGCTCTTCTTCCCCACGCTCGCGTGTGCGCCGTGCCGAGCGACGACCAAGCGGCCAGCGAGGCGCCCCGCTCCGCGCGCACACACACAACCCAGACCCACACACACCAAGGCGTGCACGCAATGAGGCCCTTCCTGCCCACGCCGGTGGGCGCCCAGCTCGCGTCGCTCCCCTCGCCGTCAACGCTCTCGCGACTGCTCCGCCCACTCCACCTACAAAACCGCCATGCTCACGCCATCCCCGCCCCCACCTCCTCCTCGTCGCCCCTCCTCCACCCTCCCCGCCGCAGCAGTGGCCGCCGCGGCGATCGCTTCCTCGCCTCCTCCTCGCCCTCTCAGGTCTGCCTGGCCTCTCCGCCCCGCCGAATTCTACCTGTTTGAGAATAGTCCCGGACCCCAAGTGTTCGATGGAATGCCTCCCCTGCGGTGATTGTGGATTTGGCTGATGGCGCCCCGCCGTTCTGTTTGTCTTGCAGATGGCCGCGCCTGCCGATGCCCCCGGAGGATCCGCGGACGCCTTCGAGGTGATCCGCGCTCACCAGGTGCGGCCCTTGGCCTTGGCCCTGCTTAGTGATCATGTAGTACTCTTTACTATGTGATAATCTGAGGACGCGATAGCTGTACAACTTTGAACACGAAAAATTGGGTGCTCTGCTCAGTATCATGGGGAATTTCACTTTCAGAAGCATGTGTTGAGTATATGTTAAGGAGTCTGATAGATTATCAGGAGGATTAAACAGTAGTCTGGAATAGGCTTAAACTTATGGACCCCCTTAGCTGGCGAACGTTTACCATGAGGTAGTCGGTGCTTTTCTTTTCAGAACCATGTGCTTGGTACGTGTTTATGGGGACGGATTAATTACCAGGAGGGTTACTGTGAAATGGGCTTAAAATTGTTCCCTGGTAGTGATTTTCTTCAACAATTAGTATGACGTTCATCATCAACAATTAACAACGACATGCAGAGTTTTCCTCCACGATAGTCAACATATTCCAATATCGTGGGAGTTTTTTTTATCTAACCACCATCAACCGGATCAACTTTGCAAAATATGCCATTTTCTGTTCCTATTAGATATTTGAATGATCAGCCTGTGGAACAAGTACATGCAACATTTATGACAGCTCTGAACAAATACCTTAACTAACAAGTTACAAAGTTGTCTTGGATTTTAATTAAGAGGAACTCTAAACATTGTAGGTTTTAATCTTTTGCCATCTCAAGGTCTTTCTTATTCACTCAACATCATCATGATTATAGGTAAAAGCTGCCCGGCTTCCTCCTGTTGAAGAAATACGAACCATTCTGGACCAAAGTGTCAGAGGTGTTCTGGCTACCCATTCTCAGGTATGCTAGAAGCATTCTTGTATTTGCAGTCTAGTGAGCATGCATTTGCCAGTCTTTTCCTGTGTCGTCTTTTTTAGAATTCTATTGAAACTGGTGAGTACTGATTGCCATGTGGATATGTAAAGGGCGGGCCTGATATTTTTTCCATTAACAGCTTCTCTTGATTATTCAAACTTAACTTTTTTGCTTAAACCTGCTTGATAACTCCACTTTTCACTTCTCGCTGAAATGTGGCATGTGCTTGGCAAGGTACCTGTCAGATATTTAGTACTCCCTCCGTAAACAAATATAAGAGCGTTTAGATCACTATTTTAGTGATCTAAACACTCTTATATTTCTTTACGGAGGGAGTACATCGTGATATGTAGCTTTTTACCATGCCATACTGGCTGGGATTGTCACCTTCCAGTGTGTGCCTTTTCTGCTTTGTGAATGGCAAAGGCAAATTATATTTTTCTTCTATCTCCTTCTATTGCCAATTGGTTGATTACAGGAAAAGAAAATTATAACATGTCATTCTGTTAACAGGAACATGTGGGTTATCCATCTGGTTCAATGGTTGATTTTGCGTGCGATCAAGATGGTTCCCCCATATTAGCAGTGAGTAGTTTAGCAGTTCACTCAAAGGTATGCCAGTATTGTGCTCTCATGATTATGTATACATGTAATACTACCTGTCGACACCGTTCTACACGCATGACCCTATGCATTTAGTGACTTAACTCAAACACACATGATAACACTGACAATAGCAGGAGTACTGACACATAAACACGGACATAAAAAACAAAATGGACAGACATGAAAAATATAAAAGGCATGGACAGTGTTCTATGAAAAGAATAGGGTGCTGGTCTATAATCTACTAAATTCACAATAGCTTCTGATAGTTATGTCTTTTGTTGCCACCATTTTGCAGAATCTTGCAGGAAGTACTAAATGCTCACTTTTGGTTGCCAAAGACCCAGAGGACAGAACAGATACTGTAATCACTGTATACGGCGATGCTACACCTGTAATTCCCTCCTATCACTTGCCCCATATATTAGTGTGCTTATGTCCTGATAAATTTCTTAACTTGATATTTATTAAAGCATACAGTATATGTTACCTGATAATTATGTGTTGGCTCACTTCGTATTGGTTCTGTTCCAAAGGTTCCTGATGAAGAAAAAGATGCAGTGAGAACTGCATATTTACGGAGACACCCTGAGGCCTTTTGGGTATGTTTATTGAACATTATACTGTTTCTAAAGTAACTGTATAATATCGTACTAATTTCTGATGGAAATTTGCCAAATCAAGGTTGACTTTGGTGACTTCCGTTTTCTGCACATCAAACCAAAAGCTGTACGTTACGTATCTGGGGTTGCAACAGCTATCCTTGGCTCTGGAGGTTTGTGACCCGTCTTTTGAATGCCCTAGTTAAAACTGCTCATAGTAAGAAGCCTGCATAGCCTTTCTGACCAGAAGTTCAAGGTTCTACTCGACTTTTAATTTGTTTTTGAGTTACTATGTAATGTTCCTGTAGCACTCTTGCGAAAATCGTGAGTTGCAATATGAGAACCATGAAAAGGAATATCCTGAGTAAGAAAACAGAAACCGAGGAAGCTATATAAAAATAAAACTAGTAGCCTCTCGTCTTACGTCAGTCTCCTCCTTTTTCACTCAATGTTTCATCCGAATTTAACAATGAAATTTTCTATAACAGAGGTTTGAGTGTTCCTATAGTTAGTTTTTTATAGTGAAAACCAGGCCCAATCGTAAGACTTGCACATTCAGTGCCTTGCACTTGTGCTCCTATAGTTAGGTTTTTGTGTGACCTAAAGGTCAAATTCTGTATGAAATGCAATATGATTTGGTTTGATGGTCCTTGAGATACTACTCTGTTCTCCACATCCTCAGAGTTTAGTGCAGCTGAGTTCAAGGAAGCAAAAGTGGATCCTATATCTCAGTTCTCCACTCCTATTGCAGTACGTTTTATATTTGCTTGACTCCACACTAAATCTATTGATCTTCAATTGGCATATTTATGCTCAAGTAAGCTGCATGTATCCCACAGGGCCACATGAACAAGGATCATGCTGATGATACAAAGCTCATCGTGCAACACTCAACCTCTGTTAAGGCAAGTACAATATAAAGCTTACTTAAGTGGTGTTTGGTCATGATTGCAACTCTGCAAGATATACTAGAAAACAAGTCGTAGCTGTATTAGTTTGCGAGACAGTTATATTATTTATCTTCTGTTCATTTCATACTTAAGTTTCTTTCTGTGACTAAATAACTAGTATTTTAGTTATTGTATGGCGATATGTGCTCGGTCACCGTGATATATTTAGTGTGAAGAGACGAATGTTTTAGTTTAAGGATATGATTCCTACTTTTTGTCCCAAACATTAGATAAAAAAGGTGCACATCACACAGAGCCTATGCAAGTCTTGACTCAGGAAAACAGTTGCACAACAAAATTTATAAACCAGTTTACCAATTAAAAAACAATTAGTTTTATAATGTAGTAGCTGTTTATCTGCTTAGTCTCTTGGGCACCATGAACTATTATCATTTCAGTGTGCTGACTCTGCAACATGAACATTTGGGTTCAGACTTTTGGCATTACAAAATAAAGTTTGTCAGTGCTAAGTGCTAACTACTGACAGAGTATGTAATGCCCGTCCTCTTTTTCTGTACTAGCACATGAGTTCTTTTTCTTTACAGTAAACACATCTATGCCTTGTATCTCTCTTTCATTTTCTTGATTTTGACACTTCTATACTTCACCAAATGTTAATGTTTCCATTTAAAATATATCGAGGGATGACAGATGTAAGCTATTTCAGGTGGATTTCGCTTCTATTCTGGATGTGGATAGCCTCGGTATCAATGTGAAGGTAACAACCCTCTCAATGCTTGGCTCGATTTTCTTGTATAGACCTCTGTATAGCCCCCCCCTCCCCCCCCCCCCACACATACCCTCTGTTGTACATAT
The DNA here is from genome assembly GCF_018294505.1 of Triticum aestivum. NCBI lineage: Eukaryota > Viridiplantae > Streptophyta > Magnoliopsida > Poales > Poaceae > Triticum > Triticum aestivum. Next base: position 149,846,446 of record NC_057797.1, on the reverse strand, counting down.
CTCCTTGTTTTTTTAATAGAAAATTACTGTCGAGGCCCCCCTCTTTCAAAAATGGGGATGTAATAACTATACAAAGGCTGTGTCTTTTTCTTGTTTGGCAGAAAAACATATCAATGAATCACAGTGATGTTGTCTTGTGAATGCTTTTCTACCCTCAGCTCCGATAGTCGACCAGTAAATTGTCATATGCACTGTATTAGCGGTTTTGACGGTTTCATCAGAACTGAATTCGAAATAGACAATTTATTCCCAAGGGATGTTCTTTTTTTTTTAGTGGATAAGGGCTGTTCTTTGGTTGGACAATGATGCACTGTCCTTTCATATCTTTGAATTTACTTGACCAGACCTTTAATGTGCCATGCTATATTCTAGTCAAAGCCAACCGGTGTGGTAACATGGTAATTGACACTTTCCTTGTTGTGCAGGCTGGTTATGATGGAACTGTTCTGAAGCTGCGAATTCCCTTCCCTAGACGTGCGCAAGACAGAAAGTTAGTTCCTGCTCTATTATATTTTCCCCATAGTTATAATTCATGCATACTCATGTCTCCATTCTGCTCTATACTTATATTTGCTACTCTCTTCATAATCTTGTTTTCAAAATTGGGTTTATACATGAATACATGTTCCCTTCTTTGGGGATGATTATGCATTTTCTCAACACTTGCATTGTTCATCAAGGCCTCCTAGGTTTACAATCTGCTGAATGGCGGTTTAATTGGTAACTAGGACATGCTTATTCTAATTATTCGATTGACTGACTCTAAACGGTCCTGTGCTTTTACAGGGATGTTAAGACACTTATTGTGGAAATGCTACAGGCTGCAAAGGCCTCATCCTGACATGCTGAATGACCTCTTTGTTCTGGAACGCAGTGGTGGCGTCCATGTAAAAAAGAAAGCCCTAGCCGATAAGAGCTTTCAAGTTGCTCTCCAGTCTCAGCGTCAGCGAAGATGGATGATCCACAGAAAATTCCATGGTTTCATACATCATTCAACACCATTGTGACAGCGAACTTGTGTGAACTACTTCCAGTCAAACTTAAAGAAATGCAAAGCGACTTGTATATTGCACTGAACTGTTTTGCACTCATACACGACTGAAGTTGTTGTCATGTCGGTCTTTACGTCACTTGTACTTTGATCTTTATAATATGAATGAGACACGTATTGCCATGCAAAAAAGGTTCATCTCATTGGAAGGTTTCACATGTCAAAATTAGGTAATTGTCCTTTCCTTTATGAGTTTTTACCATGTGAACTATCAACTGGGAAGCTGACGAGCTGTAAGATAATTTGCTTCGGTAAAAGAAAAAAAATGGGCTTCTTTGATTCAAAGGAATATTATAAGTTTTATAAAGGATTTGATTCTTTAGGAAAAACATCCTACTTAGGTTGTTTGATTAGAGTCTTTAGAATTTTCCTAAGCATTCCTTTTGGAGAGAAAAATCAACCCATCCAAATTTCTTGCTATAAGAGCAATTGTAGCAGAGTCGCCATATCGCATGGATTTGGACTGTATTACTTTGGAGCTAGACTGCATATATTTAGTTGTCACAATGTGTCACAACATATATTTTGTGACTTTACATTGTCGTTAAGCGACATATTTTAAATATGCAATGTCTCTATTCTGCATTGCTACTACTACCTAGACTAGTCGTCGTCCTCTTCCTCATTTGAATTGAGGTCTTGAAAGTGCTACTAATCCCTCGGTGATTTTGGTAATTCTTAACAACATATAGCTCATTAAACTAATACTCTTTCAAGATGGTCATTTCAGAAAGTTCAATGTTTGGCATGGCATGGACTAGAGATGTGGACCCCTCAAAATGCTAAGAACACATATTGGCTCAAACTCAAGACTCTACCTTTTCATTTTAGTGATCCAAGATCACATTGAGTCCATAAGAAAAGCCAATACTATTATAAAGGGATGATGTGTTGCTTAATGGTTTATTGCTCAAAATGCTTAGTGATATGCTCCAAAAGTCTTCAACCACTTTCTCATATCCACATACGTCCCAAACCAAAACTCAAACTCGGCCCCATCGATTTGATCTATCCGGCGTCACCGAGTTCATTTGACACAGCCATAGCCAGAAACCCTAACCAGTTCGGTCTCACCGATAGGGATCTCGGTCTCACCGAGATGGGATTGCAAATTCTCTGTTTCCCTTTGTAACCTTTCGGTCTAACCGAGATAAGCGATCGGTCCCGCCGAGTTCGCAATGCAAACTCTCTGTTTCCTTTTCGTAATGTTTCGGTCTCACCGAAATGAGCGATCGGTCCCACCGAGTTTGCCTGACCAACTCTCTGTTGGCCCATTACAAAAATTGGTGTCACCGAGTTCATGTGATCGGTCTCACCGAGATTACGTTATGCTCTAACCCTAATGAAATCGGTCCCACCGAGTTGACATGTCGATCCCACCGAAAATCCTAACGTTCACATTTTTAACTAAATCAGTCTGATCGAGTTTGAGTATTCGGTCCCACAGAGTTTGGTAAATTGTGTGTAACGGTTAGATTTTGTGTGGAGGCTATATATAACCCTCCACCTTTCCTCCATTCGGTGAGAGAGCCATCAGAACGTGCCTACACTTCCATCATTCATTTTTTGCGAGAGAACCACCTACTCATGTGTTGAGACCAAGATATTCCAATCCAACCACAAGAATCTTGATCTCTAGCCTTCCCCAAGTTGTTTTCCACTCAAATCATCTTTCCACCAAATCCAAATATGTGAGAGAGAGTTGAGTGTTGGGGAGACTATCATTTGAAGCACAAGAGTAAGGAGTTCATCATCAACACACCATCTATTACCTTTTGGAGAGTGGTGTCTCCTAGATTGGTTAGGTGTCACTTGGGAGCCTTCGTCAAGATTGTGGAGTTGAACCAAGGACTTTGTAAGGGCAAGGAGATCGCCTACTTCATGAAGATCTACCCAAGTGAGGCAAGTCCTTCGTGGGCGATGATCATGGTGGGATAGACAAGGTTGCTTCTTCGTGGACCCTTCGTGGGTGGAGCCCTCCGTGGACTCGCGCAACCGTTACCCTTCGTGGGTTGAAGTCTCCATCAACGTGGATGTACGATAGCACCACCTATCGAAACCACGCCAAAAATCTCCGTGTCTACATTGCGTTTGCTCCCTCCAAACTCCTCCCTTTTACCTTCATATGCAATGATTTACATTCCGCAACTATACTCTTAGATTTGCATGTGTAGGTTGATTGCTTGACTTGTGTTAAGTTGCTAAAATCTGCCAGGACTTAAAATGGGAAAATGCTAGATTTTCATTTGGTCAAGTAGTCTAATCACCCCCCTTAGACATACTTCCGATTCTACAAGTGGTATCAGAGCTTTGGTCTCTATTTGCCTTGCTTTCCATAGCTTTGGTGATCATAGCCTTGGTTTCACAACCTAGAAGAGTATGACGTCTAGCGAGGGAAATTACCACCGTAGATGTCCTTACTTTGATGGTACTAATTTTGCTAGTTGGAAGCATAAGATGAAAATGCATATTCTTGGACATAACCCCACCGTTTGGGCTATTGTGTGTATTGGCTTGCAAGGTGAATTCTTTGATAGGAGAGAACCTAATCGTGAAGCTACAGCGGAAGAATTGAAGGTGCTACAATACAATGCTCAAGCTTGCGATATCCTCTTTAATGGATTGTGCCCCGAAGAATTCAACAAAATCAGCCGTCTTGAGAATGCAAAGGAAATTTGGGATACTTTGATTGATATGCATGAAGGTACCGACTGTTGGGGAACGTAGCAGAAATTCAAAATTTTCTACGCATCACCAAGATCAATCTATGGAGTAATCTAGCAACGAGGGGAAGGAGAGTGCATCTACATACCCTTGTAGATCGCTAAGCGGAAGCGTTCAAGTGAACGGGGTTGATGGAGTCGTACTCGTCGTGATCCAAATCACCGATGATCCTAGTGCCGAACGGACGGCACCTCCGTGTTCAACACACGTACAGCCGGTGACGTCTCCTACGCCTTGATCCAGCAAGGGGAGAAGGAGAGGTTGGGGAAGACTCCATCCAGCAGCAGCACGACGGCGTGGTGGTGGAGGAGCGCGGGACTCCAGCAGGGCTTCGCCAAGCACTACGAGAGACGAGGAGGGAGAGGGGTAGGGCTGCGCCAATAGGGCGAGCAAATCACATGTGTTGGGCAGCCCAAACCTCAAGTATATATAGGGGGAGGGGAGGGGCTGCGCCCCCACCTAGGGTTCCCTCCCTAGGGGTGGCGGCAGCCCCTAGATCCCATCTGGGAGGTGGCCACAAGGGGGAGAGGGGGAGGCGCACCTAGGGTGGGCCTTAGGGCCCATCTGCCCTAGGGTTTGCCCCCTTCCCCTCTTGGAGGCGCCTTGGACCTTGGTGGGAGGCGCCCCAGCCCACCTAGGGGCTGGTCCCTTCCCACCATTGGCCCATGTAGGCCTCCGGGGCTGGTGGCCCCACCTGGTGGACCCACCTGGTGGACCCCCGGACCCCTCCGGTGGTCCCGATACACTACCGATGATGTCCAGAACAATTCCGGTGGCCAAAACCATACTTTCCATATATCAATCTTTACCTCCGAACCATTCCGGAACTCCTCGTGACGTCCGGGATCTCATTCGTGACTCTGAACAACATTCGGTAACCGCGTACATACTTCTCCTATAACCCTAGCGTCATTGAACCTTAAGTGTGTAGACCCCTACGGGTTCGTGGTCATGTAGACATGGCCGAGACAACTCTCCGGTTAATAACCAACAGCGGGATCTGGATACCCATGTTGGCTCCCACATGCTCCACGATGATCTCATCGGATGAACCACGATGTCAAGGACTTAATCAATCCTATATACAATTCCCTTTGTCCATCGGTATGATACTTGCCCGAGATTCGATCGTCGGTATCCCGATACCTTGTTCAATCTCGTTACCGGCAAGTCTCTTTACTCATTCCGTAACACATCATCCCGTGATCAACTCCTTGGTCACATTGTGCACATTATGATGATGTCCTACCGAGTGGGCCCAGAGATACCTCTCCGTTTACACGGAGTGACAAATCCCAGTCTCGATTCGTGCCAACCCAACAGACACTTTCGGAGATACCAGTAGTGTACCTTTATAGCCACCCAGTTACGTTGTGACGTTTGGCACACCCAAAGCACTCCTACGGTATCCGGGAGTTGCACAATCTCATGGTCTAAGGAAATGATACTTGACATTAGAAAAGCTTTAGCATACGAACTACACGATCTTGTGCTAGGCTTAGGATTGGGTCTTGTCCATCACATCATTCTCCTAATGATGTGATCCCGTTATCAACGACATCCAATGTGCATGGTTAGGAAACCGTAACCATCTATTGATCAACGAGCTAGTCAACTAGAGGCTTACTAGGGACATTGTGTTGTCTATGTATCCACACATGTATCTGAGTTTCCTATCAATACATTTCTAGCATGGATAATAAACGATTATCATGAACAAGGAAATATAATAATAACCAATTTATTATTGCCTCTAGGGCATATTTCCAATAGTCTCCCACTTGCACTAGAGTCAATAATCTAGTTCACATCGCCATGTGATTAACACTCACAGGTCACATCGTCATGTGACCAACATCCAAGAGTCTACTAGACTCAATGATCTAGTTCACATCACTATGTGATAAACACTCTAAGAGTTTTGGGTTTGATCATGTTATGCTTGTGAGAGAGGTTGTAGTCAACGGGTCTTGCCATATTCAGATCCCTATGTATTTCGCAAAACTTTATATCGTAGATGCTGCTACCATGTTCCACTTGGAGCTATTCCAAATTGTTGCTCCATTATACGTATCCGGTATCTCTACTCAGAGCTATCCGGATAGGTGTTAAGCTTGCATCGATGTAACTCTTTACGTCGAACTCTTTATCACCTCCATAACCGAGAAACATTTCCTTATTCCTCTAAGGATAATTTTGACCGCTATCTGGTGATCCAGTCCTAGATCACCTTTGTACCCTCTTGCCAGACATGTGGCAAGGCACACATCAGGTGCGGTACTCAGCATGGCATACCGTATAGAGCCTATGACAAAAGCATAGGGGACGACCTTCGTCCTTCCTCTTTCTTCTGCCGTGGTCAAGCTTTGAGCCTTACTCAACTTCACACCTTACAACTCAGGTAAGAACCCCTTCTTTGACTGATCTATTTTGAACTCCTTCAAAAACATGTCAAGGTGTGCGTTCTTTGAAAGTATCATCAGGCGTCTTGATCTATTTCTATAGAACCTGATGCCCAATATGTAAGCAGCTTTATCTAGGTCTTCCTTTGAAAATCACTCTTCAAACAACCATTTATGCTTTCCAGAAATTCTACATCATTTCGGATCAACAATATGTCATCCACATATACTTATCAGAAATGTTGTAGTGCTCCCACTCACTTTCTTGTAAATACAAGTTTCTAGTAAACATTGTATAAACCTAAAAGCTTTGATCACTCTATCAAAGCATGTATTCTGACTCCGAGATGCTTGCTCTAGTCCATAGAAGGATTGCTGGAGCTAGCATACCTTTTAGCATCCTTAGGATCGACAAAACCTTTTATTGTATCACATACAACTTTTCTTACGAAAATTGGTAAGAAAACTTGTTTTGACATCCATCTGTAAGATTTCATAATCGAAAAATACAGCTAATGCTAACATGATTCCAACAGACTTAAGCATCACTACGGGTGAGAAATTCTCATCGTAGTCAACTCCTTGAACTTGTGAAAAGACTCTTTCCCACAAGTCGAGCTTCATAGATGGTAACATTACCGCCCACGTCCGTCTTCTTCTTAAAGATCCATTTATCTCAATGGCTTGCCGATTAACGGACAAGTCCACCAAAGTCCATACTTTGTTCTGATACATGGATCCTATCTCGGATTTCATGGCTTCTAACCATTTGTCGGAATACAGGCCCACCATCGCTTCTCCATAGCTCGTAGGTTCATTGTTGTCTAACAACATGATATCTAAGACAGGATTACCGTACCACTTAGGAGTAGTACATATCCTTGTCGACCTACGAGGTTCGATAGCAACTTGATCCGAAGCTTCGTGATCACTATCATTAACTTCCTATTCAACAGACGTAGGCGCCACAGAAAACATCTTTCTGTGTTGCGTCACTCTCTGGTTGAAGTGAAGGTTCTACAACCTCATCAAGTTCTATCTTCCTCCCACTCAATTCTTTCGAGAGAAACTCCTTCTCGAGAAAGGACCGGTTCTTAGTGACAAACAATTTGTCCTCGGATCTGAGATAGAAGGTATACCCTATGTCACCTTGGGTATCCTATGAAGATGTGTTTGTCCGCTTTGGGTTCGAGCTTCTCCGGCTAAAGCCTTAAGCATCACAGCCCCAAACATTAAGAAATGACAACTTTGGTTTCTTGCCAAACCAATGTTCATACGACGTCGTCTCAACGGACTTAGATGGTGTCCTATCTAAAGTGAATGCAGCTGTCTCTAACGCATAACCTCAAAATGAAAACGGTAGATTGATAAGAGACATCATAGATCGCACCATATCTCATAAGGTTCGATTACGACGTCATAACCCAGTGGTGTTCCAGGTGTCTTCAACTGTGAAACAATTCCACAATGTCTTAAGTGTTTGCCAAACTCATAACTCAGATATTCTCATTGATCAGATCGTAGGAATTTGATCTTCTTGTTATGATGATTCTTAACTTCACTCTGAAATCGCTTGAACTTTTCAAACGTTTCAGACTTGTGCTTCATTAAGTAGATATACCTATATCTACCCAAATCGTCAGTGAAGATGAGAAAATAGAGATATCCACCGCACGCTTCAATTCTCATTGGATCACACGTATCATCATGCATGATTTCCAACAAGTCACTTGCCCGTTTCATTATACCTGAAAACGGGGTCTTAGTCATCCTTCCCATGAGGCATGGCTCGCATGTCTCAAGTGATTCAAAATCAAGTGACTCCAAACGTCCATCGACATGGAGTTTCTTCATGCATCTTACGCCAATATGACCTAAGCGGTAGTGCCACGAGAAAGTGGTACTAGCATTATTAACTCTATATCTTTTGGCGTGAACATGTGTATTACCACGACCGAGATTCAATGAACCATTCACATAGGGTGCATGACCATGAAAGGTATCATTCATGTAAACAGAATAACCATTATTCTCTAATTTAAATGAATGACCGTATTGCAATGAACATGATCTAATCATATTCATGCTCAACGTAGACACCTGATAACATTTATCTAGGTTCAATACTAATCCTGAAGGCAGATGGAGCGTGCGATGGTGATCTCATCAACTTTGGAAACACTTCCGACACACATCGTCACCTCGCCCTCAGCCAGTCTCCGTTTAGTCATAGCTTTTGCTTCAAGTCACCAATAATAGTAACTGAACCAGTATCCAATACCCAGGTGCTACCAGGAGTACTAGTGAGGTACACATTAATAACATGTATATACTTTGTTGAAGTTTCCAGCCTTCTTATCTACCATGCATTTGGGGTAATTCCGCTACCAGTGACCGTTCCCCTTACAATAGAAGCACTTAGTCTCGGGTTTGGGTTCAACCTCGGGTTCCTTCACTTGAGCGGCAACTGGTTTGCCATCCATATGAAGTTTCCTTTCTAACACTTGCCCTTCTTGAAATCAGTGGTCTTGTTAAACCATCAACACTTGATGCTCCTTCTTGATTTCTACCTTTTGCGGTCTTAAGCACCGCGAACAGCTCCGGGATCAACTCCATCCCTTGCATGTCATAGTTCATCACGAAGATCTAGTAGCTTAGTGATAGTGTCTAGAGAACTCTATCAATCACTATCTTATCTGGAAGTTTAACTCCCACTTGATTTAAGTGATTGTAGCACCCAGACATTCTGAGCACATGCTCACTAGCTGAGCTATTCTCCTCCATCTTGTTGGCAAAAGAACTTGTCAGAGGTCTCACACCTCTCAACACGGGCATGAGCCTGAAATCCCAATTTCAGCTCTTGGAACATCTCATATGTTCTATGGCGTTCAAAACGTCATTGGAATCCCGATTCTAAGCCGTAAAGTATGGTGCACTAAACTATCAAGTAGTCATCAGGACGTGTCTGTTAGGTGTTCATAACATCCACAGACGATGTTGTAGGGGTTTGCACATCGAGCAGTGCATCAAAGACGTAAGCCTTCTGTGTAGCAGTGAGGACACTCCTCGGACTACGGACCTAGTCCGCATCATTGCTTACAATATCTTTCAACTTGGTCTTTCTCTAGGAACGTATTGAAATAGGGAGCTACAACGTGAGTTATTCATCTACAACATATTTGCAAAGACAATTTAGACTATGTTCATGATAATTGAGTTCATCTAATCAAATTATTTAATGAACTCCCACTCAGATAGACATCCCTCTAGTCATCTAAGTGAAACATGATCCGAATCGACTAGGCCGTGTCCGATCATCACGTGAGACGGACTAGTCATCAACGGTGAACGTCTCACGTTGATCGTATCTTCTATACGACTCATGTTCGACCTTTCGGTCTTCCGTGTTCCGAGGCCATGTCTGTACATGCTAGGCTCGTCAAGTCAACCTAAGTGTTTCGCATGTGTCCCGAGGCCATGTCTGTACATGCTAGGCTCGTCAACACCCGTTGTATTCGAATGTTAGAATCTATCACATCCGATCATCACGTGGTGCTTCGAAACAACGAACCTTCGCAACGGTGCATAGTTAGGGGGAACACTTTTCTTGAAATTTTAGTGAGGGATCATCTTATTTAAGCTACCGTCGTTCTAAGCAAATAAGATGTAAAACATGATAAACATCACATGCAATCAAATAGTGACATGATATGGCCAATATCATTTTGCTCCTTTTGATCTCCATCTTCGGGGCTCCATGATCATCGTTGTCACCGGCATGACACCATGATCTCCATCATCATGATCTCCATCATCGTGTCTTCTTGAAGTTCTCGTCATCTATTACTTCTACTACTATGGCTAACGCTTTAGCAATAAAGTAAAGTAATTACATGACGTTTAAGTTGACACACAGGTCATAAATAAATAAAGACAACTCCTATGGCTCCTGCCGGTTGTCATACTCATCGACATGCAAGTCGTGATTCCTATTACAAGAACATGATCAATCTCATACATCACATATATCATTCATCACATCCTTTTAGCCATATCACATCACAAGGCATATGCTGCAAAAACAAGTTAGACATCCTCTAATTGTTGTTGCAAGTTTTTATGTGGCTGCTATAGGTTTCTATCAAGAACGTTTCTTACCTATGTGAAAACCACAAAGTGATATGCCAATTTCTATTTACCCTTCATAAGGACCCTTTTCATCGAATCCGATCCGACTAAAGTGGGAGAGACAGACACCCGCTAGCCACCTTATGCAACTAGTGCATGTCAATCGGTGGAACCAGTCTCACGTAAGAGTACGTGTAAGGTTGGTCCGGGCCGCTTCATCCCACGATGCCGCCGAATCAAGATAAGACTAGTAACGGCAAGTAAATTGACAACATCGACGCCCACAACAACTTGTGTTCTACTCGTGCATAGAAACTACGCATAGACCTAGCTCATGATGCCACTTTTGGGGAACGTAGCAGAAATTCAAAATTTTCTACGCATCACCAAGATCAATCTATGGAGTAATCTAGCAACGAGGGGAAGGAGAGTGCATCTACATACCCTTGTAGATCGCTAAGAGGAAGCGTTCAAGTGAACGGGGTTGATGGAGTCGTACTCATCGTGATCCAAATCACCGATGATCCTAGTGCCGAACGGACGGCACCTCCGTGTTCAACACACGTACAGCCCGGTGACGTCTCCTACGCCTTGATCCAGCAAGGGGAGAAGGAGAGGTTGGGGAAGACTCCATCCAACAGCAACACGACGGCGTGGTGGTGGTGTAGGAGCGCTTGACTCCAGCAGGGCTTCGCCAAGCACTACGAGAGACGAGGAGGGAGAGGGGTAGGGCTGCGCCAACAGGGCGAGCAAATCACATGTGTTGGGCAGCCCAAACCTCAAGTATATATAGGGGGAGGGGAGGGGCTGCGCCCCCACCTAGGGTTCCCTCCCTAGGGGTGGCGGCAGCCCCTAGATCCCATCTGGGAGGCGGCCACAAGGGGGAGAGGGGGAGGCGCACCTAGGGTGGGCCTCAGGGCCCATCTGCCCTAGGGTTTGCCCCCTTCCCCTCTTGGAGGCGCCTTGGGCCTTGGTGGGAGGCTCCCCAGCCCACCTAGGGGCTGGTCCCTTCCCACCATTGGCCCATGTAGGCCTCCGGGGCTGGTGGCCCCACCTGGTGGACCCCCGGACCCCTCCGGTGGTCCCGGTACACTACCGGTGATGTCCGGAACAATTCCGGTGGCCAAAACCATACTTTCCATATATCAATATTTACCTCCGGACCATTCCGGAACTCCTCATGACGTCCGGGATCTCATCCGTGACTCCAAACAACATTCGGTAACCGCGTACATACTTTCCCTATAACCCTAGCGTCATTGAACCTTAAGTGTGTAGACCCTACGAGTTCGTGAGTCATGCAGACATGGCCGAGACAACTCTCCGATCAATAACCAACAGCGGGATCTGGATACCCATGTTGGCTCCCACATGCTCCACGATGATCTCATCGGATGAACCACGATGTCAAGGACTTAATCAATCCTATATACAATTCCCTTTGTCCATCGATATGATACTTGCCCGAGATTCGATCGTCGGTATCCCGATACCTTGTTCAATCTCGTTACCGGCAAGTCTCTTTACTCGTTTCGTAACACATCATCCCGTGATCAACTCCTTGGTCACATTGTGCACATTATGATGATGTCCTACCGAGTGGGCCCAGAGATACCTCTCCGTTTACACGGAGTGACAAAATCCCAGTCTCGATTCGTGCCAACCCAACAGACACTTTCAGAGATACCCGTAGTGTACCTTTATAGCCACCTAGTTACGTTGTGACGTTTGGCACACCCAAAGCACTCCTACGGTATCCGGGAGTTGCACAATCTCATGGTCTAAGGAAATGATACTTGACATTAGAAAAGCTTTAGCATACGAACTACACGATCTTGTGCTAGGCTTAGGATTGGGTCTTGTCCATCACATCATTCTCCTAATGATGTGATCCCGTTATCAACGACATCCAATGTGCATGGTTAGGAAACCGTAACCATCTATTGATCAACGAGCTAGTCAACATTGTGTTGTCTATGTATCCACACATGTATCTGAGTTTCCTATCAATACAATTCTAGCATGGATAATAAACGATTATCATGAACAAGGAAATATAATAATAACCAATTTATTATTGCCTCTAGGGCATATTTCCAACACCGACTCCGTCAAGGAATCCAAATTGGATGTGCTTCAAAGTCAGTTTGACAAGTTCAAAATGAAGGATGGTGAAGATGTCGATGAAATGTACTCTAGGCTTGCTCTCATCACAAATGAGATTGCCGTCTTAGGAAGTGAAGAGATGATCGACAGATTCATCATCAAGAAGATCCTAAGAGCCTTGGATGGAAAATAAGATACCGTGTGCACATTGATCCAAATGATGCGCAATTACAAAGATCTCAAGCCAACGAAAGTCATTGGTAGAATTGTTGATCATGAGATGTCACTCAAGGATAAAGAAGAGCTTCACAACAAGTCAAGTGGTGCTTACAAAGCCTCATGTGATGCTCCTACATCATCAAGTGAACTCCTTCTTTGACTAAGGAGCTCACAGATGAAACAACTACTCACTTATCACTTGTACCATTCAAACAATCAATACACTACATGGATCTAACGAAACTTACTCAGATTTCATGGATTGGGAGAACATGAAGGAAATATGCCCTAGAGGCAATAATAAAGTTATTATTTATATTTCCTTATATCATGATAAATGTATATTATTCATGCTAGAATTGTATTAACCGGAAACTTGATACATCTGTGGATACATAAACAAAACACAATATCCCTAGTAAGCATCTACTAGACTAGCTCGTTAATCAAAGACGATTAAGTTTCCTAACCATAAACATGTGTTGTCATTTGATGAACAGGATCACATCATTAGAGAATTATGTGATGGACAAGACCCATCCGTTAGCTTAGCATTATGATCGTTTAGTTTTATTGCTATTGCTTTCTTCATGACTTATACATGTTCCTATGACTATGAGATTATGCAACTCCCGAATACCGGAGGAACACTTTGTGTGCTATCAAATGTCACAATGTAACTGGGTGATTATAAAGATGCTATACAAGTGTCTCCGATGGTGTTTGTTGAGTTGGCATAGATCAAGATTAGGATTTCTCACTCAGTGTATCAGAGAGGTATCTTTGGGCTCTCTCGGTAATGCACATCACTATAAGCCTTGCAAGCAATGTGACTAATGAGTTAGTCACGGGATGATGCATTACGGAATGAGTAAAGAGACTTGCCGGTAACGAGATTGAACTAGGTATGATGATACCGACGATCGAATCTCGGGCAAGTAACATACTGATGACAAATGGAATAACATATGTTGTTATGCGGTTTGACCGATAAAGATCTTCGTAGAATATGTAGGAGCCAATATGAGCATCCAGGTTCCACTATTGGTTATTGACTGGAGATGTGTCTCGGTCATGTCTACATAGTTCTCAAACCCGTAGGGTCCGCACGCTTAACGTTCGATGACGATTTGTATTATGAGTTATGTGATTTGATGACCGAAGTTTGTTCGGTATCCCGGATGAGATCACAGACATGAAGAGGAGTCTCGAAATGGTCGATAGGTAAAGATCAATATATTGGAAGGTTATATTCGGACACCGGAATGGTTCCGAAGTGATTCGGTTATTTTTCGGAGTACGAGGAGGTTACCGGAACCCCCCTGGGGAAGTATTGGGCCTTCATGGGCTTTAGTGGAAAGGAGAGAAGGGCCGCAAGGGGTGGCTGCGCCCCCCCATGGCAAGTCCGAATTGGACTAGGGAGGGGGGGGCGCCCCCCTCTTTCCTTCTCCCTCTCCTCCTCCTTCCCTCTCCCCTCTTGGAAAAGGAAGGGGAGTCCAACTAGGATTGGGAATCCTAGTTGGACTCCCCTATGGCGCGCGCCCCCCTTCGCACCGGCCTCCTCCTCCCCCCTCCTTCATATACGTGGGCAGGGGGCACCCCAAAGCACAACAGACAATCTCTTAGCCATGTGCGGTGCCCCCTCCATAGTTCAACACCTCGGTCACATCGTCATAGTGCTTAGGTGAAGCCCTGCGCCGGTAACTTCATCATCACCGTCGCCACACCGTCGTGCTGACGAAACTCTCCCTCGTCCTCAACTGGATAAAGAGCTCAGGGGACATCATCATGCTGAACGTGTGCTGAACACGAAGGTGCCGTACGTTCGATACTTGGATCGGTTGGATCGTGAAGACGTTCGACTACATCAATCGCGTTACTAAACACCGCTTTCGGTCTACGAGGGTACGTGGACAGACTCTCCCCTCTCGTTGCTATGCATCTTCTAGATAGATGTTGTGTGATCGTAGGAATTTTTTTTGAAATATTGCGTTCCCCAACAGAACATAACCATAGGATTTCTATTCCAAAAAGGGGGAGGCAGGAGTAACCAGAGAAACCCTATGATCTATTTGACACATAAATGGGTATAGATGACTAACCAGCTGTCCGTCGTCGTCGGAGTCGTCGCCAGAGTGGTCGTCGGATTCGTTGTCGGGGTCGTCACTAGACTCGGTGTGGAACTCCACCTCCGGCTATGGAAGCTCGACGCCGTCGACGACGTCAGGGTGTAGCGATAACTCGCCGGCGGTGACGGAAACCTCTGTCTCCATCTCCACGCCGTGTTCCGGTGCTTTAGCATCCCTGACATCGTCACTCCCTCCGATGTGGCGCTTCGGCGGCATCCTCATACACTGATGGCTTTGAGGACTGAGAGCGGCGTCGAGGATGTAAGCGGAGAGAGAGGATTGTGTGTGTGTGGCGAGGATGGGGGGGGGGGCGGCCGCTCGGGCGCACCATTAATATGGAGTAGTGGGAGTTGTGGGAGAAGCGGGCGGCGGTCAAACCGATGGCTCGCCTCCCGGTGAGCCTGCGCACCAGACTGCTGGCATGCCTACCAAAGTTGCACATAGCTATTCGCATGCCTCCCGATGACACTGCGCATCGAGCACACCTCCGTCAATTCACACACCTGCACGCACGCCTCCCCGTTTGCCTGCACGGCGGACTGCTCGCATGTGTCCCGTCAACTCATGTCTGCTCGCACGGCACACGGTCACGCGGCAGCACGTATATTATTTTTCTATTTGGTGATTAATGATGCCGCTTTATTGCTTAACCTAAGCATGTCACATATCCATTGTTGGTCTAACGCTCACAGTTCGAATAAATAATCCATTTGGGATATTGGTTCCCAATTATTAATAATCTATCGTTTGTAATTAGATAGAGATTACATCAAAACTGGTCTCAAATTTGACAAAAAAGTACAATGCCACTTTGTATTGGTGTCCATATGACAACACGATAAGTTTCATGAACTTCAAATAAGTTTTGGATGTACTAGAATTTAAAAATAAAGATTCTCAATGTTTGAATTTTGTTGCACGGGGAGTAAACATGCACCCAGTGAGATACATGTGGTTTTGCAATCCATTTAGGTGCACTGTCACGTGTGCATGTAGCTCAAATTTGATTTTTGCACATTATACTCATAGAAAATCAATCAATTAATGTACTAAAACGTCTTAATGATCTCTGTGATTTTTTCGAAATTAAAACGTCCCTCCTTTGGTAACATATGTTCACCGTAGGATAATTAATTTAATATGCATCGTAGTTGTGGTGGATTCGCGGTGTGTATGTGGGTGTGTGCGTCTGGGGGTGGCTGGTTTCTCGCAGTACACTAGGAGTTGTAAGCCACCGTGTGGGTTGGCCATTTTGTTAGGCAGGCCGGTGCCACATCAGAGTCATGAAATCGTTATTTAAAACATTACACAGCCCTTTCATACATACATGTTTTGGCCACATGCAGTCGATGGTTGTCCTACATGACACCCGATACCCGCGTGTGACACTTTCTATGGGCCCGCGAGGTCGTCGTCCATCACTTTGACAAACAGCCGACAATGAGGTTAATTTGACCAACAAGGTAGAATCTTTTTTGTTTGTGTTATGGTGGTATATAGTATGCGTCTAAGAGGTGGGAGGGGACTAGCATATACACTATACGTACGCGTCCGTGAACAAGTACACCTCACTCAGTGTCGGGACTTTTTGGTTTCCGAGGCACGTGCCACATCAAAATTGTGAAATTGACTATTCAAACATCACACAACACCTCTTTGGGCCACATGCATGCAGTGGTTATCCTAGCTAGGACACTCACGTGTGACGCTTCCATCTGTGGGCCCACGAGGCCATCGTTGATGCATGCATGCATCACATCGGGAGAGGTTAATTAATTTCACCATTGATGAGGATTCTTTTGGGTTGTACATATTACGCAGGAGCATATAGTATGCGGTGAAGAGAGGGGAAGGGGACCATCATATGTAGTATGCTTCATGAACCTCGCTCTGTGTGGGTGCATGGTTTACGGTTTTTGAGGCATGTGGCACATCAAAGTTGTGCATTTTGGGTATTCAACATATATATGTTTGGCTCACATGCAAAGTGGTGGTGGTTGTCCTCTCGCACTCACTTAAGCGATTATCAGCGATATCGATGCTTTCCATCTGCGGGCCTGCTTGGTCCATCACTACTTTTTGCCTGACAACAAGAGAGATTAATTTGACTTAGGAGGGGGTTATTATTTTTGCTTGTAATATGGTGTATATATATAGGTCATGCTCTAGGATGACACACATGATACAGTTTGAGCACACACGTGCATGTGTACGCATGAATCCCTCCCATCGAGTCGAAGTGGCTAGTACAACGACACATCATGAACCGATCTCGCTCTCTGTGGGGAGCTGGTGTATGATTTTTTACGCACGCGCCACATTAATGTTGTGAAATGGTATTCAAACATGCATGCACACATTACCTCCATACATATGCATGTAGTGGTTGCCTTCGAACGGTACACTCCCTCGCGTGGTTATCGGCGACAAGCCTATATATTCGTGGGCCCGCGTGGACATCCATGATCACCTTGACCAATAACAAGATAGGTTAACATGGCAGATTCTTCATTTGGTTCGTGTTATTGTAGTATAGGTCATGGTGAGATTCAGACCTTAAGTTTGAGTGCATATACTATGCACGCATGCATGCATGAATCCCCGTCATTGGCTTGAAGTGTGGTGTAACATACATATGCATCATCAACCTAACCCTCACACAGTGTGGGGATTTCTAGTTTGAAATCATGGTGCCACATCAAAGTTGTTCCATTGTTACTCAAAACACACCTCTCCATACATATGTTTGGGCCACACGCATGCATTGGTTGTCTTCGGGGACTAGCTACTTGCGTGATTATTGGTGAGCTAGCCCATCTCCGGGGTCACATGGACGAGCAACACTTTGACCAACAACAAGAGAGAGGTTGTACGACCAAGGTGGATTATTCATGGTCCGTTTTACGATCCATCTTGGTGAGGTATGCCTCTCTGGCCCGCCGACTGAAAGTGTGCGCGTAT
>NC_057797.1:149827209-149828716 GCF_018294505.1 Triticum aestivum | reverse complement strand
TGCTAGGTGAACCTCGGTTGGGGGGAGGGGGCATGCATTCATAGCTTAGGATTCCCTTCGTGCCGACACGAGGGGGGGTTGCTAGCTACTTCGCACTTTGCTAGGTGAACCTCAGTTGGGGGGGGGCATGCATTCATAGTTTAGGATTCCCTTCGTGCCGACACGAGGGAGGGGGCTGCTTGTTGGAAATATGCCCTAGAGGCAATAATAAATTGGTTATTATTATATTTCCTTGTTCATGATAATCATTTATTATCCATGCCAGAATTGTATTGATAGGAAACTCAGATACATGTGTGGATACATAGACAACACCATGTCCCTAGTAAGCCTCTAGTTGACTAGCTCGTTGATTAATAGATGGTTACGGTTTCCTGACCATGGACATTGGATGTCGTTGATAATGGGATCACATCATTAGGAGAATGATGTGATGGACAAGACCCAATCCTAAGCCTAGCACAAGATCGTGTAGTTCGTTTGCTAAGAGCTTTTCTAATGTCAAGTATCATTTCCTTAGACCATGAGATTGTGCAACTCCCGGATACCATAGGAATGCTTTGGGTGTACCAAACGTCACAACGTAACTGGGTGGCTATAAAGGTGCACTACAGGTATCTCCGAAAGTGTCTGTTGGGTTGGCACAAATCGAGACTGGGATTTGTCACTCTGTGTAAACGGAGAGGTATCTCTGGGCCCACTCGGTAGGACATCATCATAATGTGCACAATGTGACCAAGGAGTTGATCACGGGATGATGTGTTACGGAACGAGTAAAGAGACTTGCCGGTAACGAGATTGAACAAGGTGTCGGGATACCGACGATCGAATCTCGGGCAAGTACCATACCGATAGACAAAGTGAATTGTATACGGGATTGATTGAATCCTCGACATTGTGGTTCATCCGATGAGATCATCGAGGAGCATGTGGGAGCCAACATGGGTATCTAGATCCCGCTGTTGGTTATTGACCGGAGAGTCGTCTCGGTCATGTCTGCATGTCTCCCGAACCCGTAGGGTCTACACACTTAAGGTTCGGTGACGCTAGGGTTATAGAGATATTAGTATGCGGTAACCCGAAAGTTTTTAGGAGTCCCAGATGAGATCCCGGACGTCACGAGGAGTTCCGGAATGGTCCGGAGGTAAAGATTTATATATGGGAAGTCTTATTTTGGTCGCCGGAAAAGTTTCGCACTTTATCGGTATTGTACCGGGAGTGCCGAAAGGGGTCCGGGGGTCCACCAAGGGGGTCCACCAGCCCCGGGGGGCCACATGGGCTGTAGGGGTGTGCGCCTTGGCCTATATGGGCCAAGGGCACCAGCCCCAAGAGGCCCATGCGCCAAGAGATAAGGGAAAGGGAGAGTCCTAAAGGGGGAAGGCACCTCCGAGGTGCCTTGGGGAGGATGGACTCCTCCCTGGCCGCACCCTTCCTTGGAGGAAGGGCCAAGGCTGCGCCCCCCCTCTCCCTTGGCCCTATATATAGTGGGGGGGAGGGAGGGCAGCAA
>NC_057797.1:149820171-149827199 GCF_018294505.1 Triticum aestivum | reverse complement strand
TTGGGGGGGCATGCATTCATAGCTTAGGATTCCCTTCGTGCCGACACGAGGGGGGCAAGCAATACCGCGCGCTTTGCGAGATAGGTGCCACATCGAAGTTGCATTTGGTATTTGAAAATCAAACCACCCTTTTCATATATAAATTTGGTCCACATGCAAGTGCGTTCATGTTTTGACCCTCTCCCGCATCATTTTCCGCCAAATTTATGAACATTAGACAAGTCGGATGACGCAACAAACAAGGTTCACTCAAACTAACCGTGTGCCACGATGGTGCCCCTGTCACGCACACATCCGCATAGTACATTGGGCTCCACGAGCCCCCCCCCCTCTGAAAAATATCTGCCCGCCTTGAGGGTTTTTCTGTTTCATAAGACACGGTTGTTATCTCCAGACCATGTGCGATGTTTCTTGTTCCTGATCCCGCCTGCATCCCTAGAAAATATCTACCCACCTTGAGGGTTTTTCTGTTTCATAACACACGGTTGTTATCTCCGGACCATGTGCGATGTTTCTTGTTCCCAATCTCACCTGCATCCCTAGAAAATATCTGCCTGCCTCGAGGGTTTTTCTGTTTCATAACACACGGTTGTTATCTCCGGACCGTGTGCAATGCACTATCATCAAAAATTTCAATAGCCCCGGCATTTCACTCCTGCGTAGTAAAATTTTCAGTACCCGCGTCATTTCCTCAAACACCCCCCGCCCCCTCCACACACACACACACACCAAAACCTCCTCAGGCATGTGCACACACACACACACACCCTCCTCACTCGAAACCCTAGCAAGGTCCCCGCCGACGCCGCTGCTGCCGCCGCCGCAAGGCCTCAATTGTCAACATCTGCCGGTTTGCCCGTGCAGCTTACTGTAAGTGCATCTAGTGCCACCCCTAGTTGGTTTTGGAGTATTGACGACAAACCTAGTTGAGGGACTAATGTGTTTGTGAGAATTGCAGGATAACACAGGTAGAAGTCCCTCATTGATTCGGTTTTCCTACCAGAGATGACCCCTAAAAATGTATGAAGACATTGATGTCAAAGGTGGTATATGAAGATATTCACATTGAAGACTATGACAAGAGAAGACATCGCATGAAGCCTATGGAGCTCGAAGACTTAGATCTTTCGTAGTTCTTTTTCTTCTTCATTGAGTCATAGGAACCATCGTACTGTTAAGTGGGGTCCAAGAGAACTAGTCAGAATGACTGAAGTGATGCCTAACCAAAACCTATGTCTTCGAGTGAAGACTATGAGAGCGAATCTTGTCCAGAGTCGGACAAGTCAGCTTTGCTTGTAGCCCAAGTAAAGTTGCCATGTGAGTTTGAAATCTGACCGTTGGAACACGTGTCAGTTCCTTAGTGACCCAGGGTCATTTCGGACAAATCAGGTCGGGTTGCCTAGTGGCTATAAATAGCCCACCCCCTACAACCATAAACGGTTGGCTGCTCAGAGTTAGTATACGGCTTTTGTCGTTTGAGAGCAACCCACCTTGAAGCCTTTGAGAGAGAATTCCTTGCGAGGATAAAGCCCTAACCACCCAGAGCCAAAGAGAATTAGGCATCACTTAAGTCTTCTTGTCTGTGTGATCTGAAGACTTATTACACTTGAGGACTGTGAATCCTCCAGCGGTTAGGCGTCGCGTTCTGAGCATCCAAGAGACATTGTGGATTGCCGGTGAACGAAGTCTGTGAAGGTTTGGGAGTCTACCTTGAAGACTTACCAGAGTGATTGGGCGAGGTCTGTGTGACCTTAGCTCAAGGGGAATAGAGTGAGGACTGGGTGTCCTGAGCTGCGTGTTCAGGACTGGGTGTCTGGGACTGTGTGTCCTCAGGTTTAAATACCTAGCCGCCCTAACCAGACGTACAGTTGTCACAGCAACTGGAACTGGTCCAACACATCATTATCTTCAATGAGTCACTGGTTTCATCCTTCCCTTCTCTTTACGTACTGTTACTCCTTGTGAAGTCATTGTATGATTGCACTATCTTTTATCTTCACTGAGTGACTGTGTGTTCTGTTTGGCTTCATAATATCTTCCTACCTGATCCTTACTACATTGATGCTATTAGTCATTGTGCTTTCACTCTATTGAATACTTGACTATGGCTTGCCTAGTGTAGTCTACCTTCCGCTGCAGGGTAATAGGTTTATTTCTATCGTTTGTCTTCATAACTTCCACGTTTTGAAGACTTCCATAAAAATCGCCTATTCACCCCCCTCTAGTCGATATAACGCACTTTCAATTGGTATCAGAGCGAGGTACTCCCTTGTTCTGTGTGATTCGGTTTAACCACCTGGAGTTTTAGCTATGTCGACTGCAGGGATAATCAAAGTCTCCGTTGCGTGCCCCGTCTTTGATGGAACTGAATATCCCTACTGGAAGAATAAGATGCGCATGCATCTTGAAGCCATTAACGTCGACCTATGGTATGTCGTCAAGAACGGCATTCCCAAGGCTAGAGAAGGTGTCACTACTGCTGACATCAAGAAGTTCATTCAACTGGACTCTACTGCCAAGAATATCATCTGTGGTCATCTGACCAAAGGACAATATGGCCGCGTGAGTGCTTTGGAAACATCTAAGCTAGTCTGGGACTGGCTCTCCAAAGTCAACGAAGGCGTCTCAACCCAGAGAGATCATAGAATCAATGTTCTTCACAACCTCTTCAACCGCTTCAAGAGAAATGACAATGAGAATGTCCAGCTCACATTTGATCGACTCACTGACATCACGAATGAGCTTCAAGCCCTTGGCGCTACTGAGATCACCAAGCATGAAGTCGTCAAGAAACTACGGAGATCCTTGACAGTTCGTTTGACACCCTAGCCCTGATGATTCAAGAACGTCCTGATTTCAAGATACTCGATCCGTTTGACATACTTAAGAGGCTCAACACACATGAGTTTCAGCTTTCTGAGAAAAGAGATATCTACGGTCCGAACTATGGGCGAACTCGTGCCTTGAAGGCAAAAGCTGTCTCCTCATCTGAAGAAGAATCTGACAGCAGTTCTGATGATCCTGAAGACATTGGAAAGGAACTTGCTATGCTTGTGAAGAAGTTCCAAAAATTCACCAAGAAGAAAGGCTTCAGAAAGTCTTCACGATGAAGCTCAAGGAATGATGAAGCTTCTGCTCATGACTACAAGAAGAAAACATGCCACAAGTGCAAGAAAACTGGCCACTTCATCTCTGAGTGTCCGCAGTGGGACAATGAGAACAGAAAGAAGAAGAAGAGCAAGGAATATGACTCTGACGACAAGAAGAAGAAGAAATACTCAAAGTCTTCTTCCAAGTCTTCCTCAAAGTCTTCATCACACAAGAAGAGCTCATCTGGCAAGGCACGTGCGTTTGTTGGCAAGGAAATGGACTCAGAGGAGGAGTCCGCTTCTGAGGAGGCGGAGGTGGAGTCTGAGGAGGAGTCCGATTCTGGCGTTGCAAGTCTGGCTACAACATACGTTGCCAAGTCCATCTTCAACACTGAAGACAATGACTTCACCACCAACACCGATGCAAATGACAAGGACTACTCTGCTCCTACCTACTGCTTCATGGCACGCGGTGCCAAGGGTATGACACCAGCGTCTTCAGAATGGATTATTGATAGTGGGTGTACCAACCATGACTTGCAAACGAAGCCTTCTTATGGACTCAACCTTACATCCATCAGACAAGAGTCACATCACATTTGCTGACACTGGTAAAAGTAAGGTATTGGGTCTAGGTAGAGTTGCAATCTCAAAGGATCAACACATGGATAAAGTCATGCTTGTTGAATCCCTTAGCTTCAACTTAATGTCTGTCTCAATGCTTTGCGATTTGGACATGATCGTAATATTTGGAAAATATCGCTGCCTTGTACTAATGGAATCTGACAAGTCTCTAGTGTTTGAAGGGTATCGGAAAGATGATTTGTACGTGGTAGATTTTTCGGCAGGACCACAACTTGCCATATGTCTTCTAGCAAAGGCTTCAGAATGCTGGCTCTGGCATCGGAGGCTAGGGCATGCTGGCATGAGGAACCTCCACACCCTTGCAAAGAAGAAGCATGTCATAGGCATCGAGGGCGTCAAGTTCAAGAAAGATCACTTATGCGGTGCCTGTGAAGCAGGGAAGATGACGAGGGCCACACATCCCTCGAAGACAATCATGACAACCACTTGACCCTTCGAACTGCTCCACATGGATCTTTTCGGTCCCACTCATTACTCAACTCTTACTACTACTGCTTGCCTCTATGGCTTTGTTATTGTTGATGATTATTCTAGATATACTTGGGTGCACATAATCCTCTACAAGACTGAAGTGCAGGATGTCTTCAGACGCTTCGCCAATCGAGCAATGAACAATTATGGCGCCAAGATAAAGCACATCAGAAGTGACAATGGCACTGAATTCAAGAACACTGGTCTTGATACATATCTTGATACCTTGGGCATCACACATGAATTCTCAGCCCCATACACCCCACAGCAGAATGGCGTCGTCGAACGCAAGAATAGAACACTCATTGAGATGGCCCGAACGATGCTTGATGAATACAAGACTCCAAGAAAATTCTGGCCTGATGCCATTGATACTGCATGCCATACAATCAATCGTGTTTATCTTCACAAGCTTCTGAACAAGACATCTTATGAGCTCCTTACTGGCAAGAAACCAAATGTCAGTTACTTCAGAGTATTTGGCGCCAGGTGCTGGATCAAGGATCCACATCACTCTTCAAAATTTGCACCAAAAGCACATGAGGGTTTTATGCTTGGATATGGAAAGGATTCGCACTCCTACAGAGTCTTCAATTTCTTTCATTATAAAGTGGTTGAAACAGTGGATGTGCGATTTGATGAGACTAACGGTTCACAAAGAGAACACCTGCCAAATGTGCTAGATGAAGTTCCATCCAGTGAATCAATCAAGCTAATGGGAACTGGAGAAATCATACCCTCTGAAGCTCAACCTGAAGAGGAACTTATCATCTCCGCACCTGATCAACCTGAAGACAATGCTCAGCCTGAAGACAATTCCTCTAACAACGGCAATGATCAGCAAGAGCAAAATCTTCGCCCTGTACATCCTCGTGTTACCAATGAAGTGCAGATTGAGAGAATAATTGATAGCATCAATGCACCCGGTCCGCTCACTCGTTCAAAGGCAACTCAGCTAGCAAATTCCTGTGGGCACTTCGCATTCGTCTCAATAACAGAACCCAAGAAAGTTGAAGAAGCCTTCATGGAACCTGAATGGATTCAAGCTATGCAAGAAGAGCTTCAACAGTTTGAGCTGAATAATGTATGGGAACTGGTTAAGCGTCCTGATCCTCAGAAGCACAACATAATAGGCACCAAATGGATATACCGCAATAAGCAAGATGAGCATGGTCAAGTTGTCAGAAACAAAGCTCGTCTCGTTGCTCAAGGATATACTCAAGTGGAAGGCATTGACTTTGATGAAACATTTGCTCCTATGGCTAGACTTGAAGCCATACGCATACTGCTGGCCTATGCCAATCATCACAACATACTTCTATATCAAATGGATGTGAAGAGCGCCTTTCTCAATGGCAAGATTGAAGAAGAAGTGTATGTTACACAACCGCCTGGCTTTGAAGATCCAAAACATCCTGACATGGTATACAAGCTCAACAAGGCATTGTATGGCCTCAAACAAGCCCCTCGGGCCTGGTATGACACACTCAAATACTTCCTGAAGAGCAAAGGCTTCATACCTGGTTCCCTAGACCCCACTCTCTTCACGAAGACATATGATGGTGAACTGTTTGTGTGCCAAATATATGTGGATGACATTATCTTCGGCTGCACCAATCAGAAGTACAGTGAAGAGTTTGGATATATGATGCAAGAGCAATATCAGATGTCCATGATGGGAGAGCTGAAGTTCTTCCTCGGTCTCCAAATACGACATCAACGCAACAGCATCTTCATATCTCAAGAGAAGTATCTCAAAGATTGTCTGAAGAAGTTCGGTATGCAAGACTGCAAAGGCTTCACGACGCCAATGCCAGCCAAACATCATCTGGGTCCTGACGACAATGGTAAAGAGTTCGATCAAAAGGTATACCGCTCCATGATTGGTTCTTTGCTTTATCCATGTGCATCTAGGCCAGATATTATGCTTAGTGTTTGCATGTGTGCTCGATTCCAAGCGACATCAAAGGAGTCGCATCACTTAGCTGTGAAGCGAAATCTTCGATATTTGGCTCACACCCCAACTCTAGGATTATGGTATCCAAAGGGCTCAGAGTTTGATCTGGTTGGATTCTTGGATGCTGATTATGCTGGTGACAAAGTGGATCGCAAGTCTACATCAGGCACATGTCACTTTCTGGGACGATCACTTGTATGTTGGTCTTCAAAGAAGCAGAACTGTGTATCTCTCTCCACTGCTGAATCTGAATACATTGCTGCTGGATCTTGCTGCGCTCAGCTTCTGTGGATGAAGCAAACACTCAAGGACTATGGTATTCATCTCAAGCAAGTGCTACTCTACTGCGACAACGAAAGCGCCATCAAGATTGCCAACAACCCAGTTCAGCACTCGAAGACAAAGCACATTGAAATTCGTCATCACTTTCTCAGAGATCATGTTGTGAAGAAATATATTGATATCATACACGTCAACACTGAAGAGCAATTGGCAGATATCTTCACCAAGCCCTTGGATGAGAAGAGATTTTGCAAGTTACGGCGTGAGCTAAATATCCTGGAATCCTCAAATGTCCTGTGATCAGGCACACATCCTAACACTTATGCATATTGATGACTTAGATGTGCAACACACAAAGTAAAGTATATCTTCAATCAATGAAGACATACATTCTAAGTGTGAATACATTAATGTGGAATTTGACTTTGGAGCGCCACGATAATTGCACGCCGTGTCTGGGTCTAATACTTCCTATACGGTGGGTAACGCCACCACCAAATGTTCTGTTTGAAGTGTTTCACTCATGGCATTACATTTGCTATGTCTTCACATTTGGTATTGGCTTCAATCTCAACTTATCTTCA
>NC_057797.1:149781904-149820161 GCF_018294505.1 Triticum aestivum | reverse complement strand
CCTCTACATCATTCACTTATAGCTATGTCTTCTTATTGAATCTTTTGAACTAAGTGAATGTGATCGGACCCTAACCTCTCTATGCTTTCTATCTCAAACTCTATCTCTCCAAATCATATGCATTCTATTGAAACTGTCGAATGTCTTCTCTGCGTCCTTGTCAGTAGAATATACAAAGACAACCATTAAGTCTGTTTTCAATGCTCATTCCTCCACCTGAAACCCGGAGAAGTGGGAACGACCACCCGACAATCTAGGCGTGTGTGGGACGTGGAACAAACCCCAATATGCTGCATGATGGCCACGTGTTCCTCAGATGCGAATCGCTAGGGGCACCTGTGTAATAACGCAGTGCCGCCCCTGTACCTATAAATACACACCTCATAGCGGTCATTATCTCTTCTTCCACTCTCGCACGAACCCTAGCGCCACCGCTAGCCCTCGACGACGCCGGCGACGAAGCGCTTCGCTGCCGCAACCTCTCCGACGCCGTCTTCACACCGACCGCGGACATCGTCTTCTCCGCCGTCACCGTAGGTGTCCTCCGTCGCCAAGTTAGGGCACGGACGATCGAACTGCTCGGCCTCCTCTTCCACTCCGTCTAGCAGTTCTTCATGTGGTAAATAAAACCTCCTTTTTATGGCCTCTTTGATCCTATAGCTTTATCACTTTCTACCACAAGCAGTTTCTATTCACACAAGTTGGATCTCTTTCATACTGCATCTCATAACATGCCTAGTATATTCACTTATGCTTCACAAAGTAGTTAGATTCCTCACTTGTACTGATCCGTGGATTCGTACAAATCTGGAACCAACTCCTTATCTATGAGTGAATGTCTTCGCACGATGAGGTCAATGTCTTCTAAACTGATTTATCTTCAAAATATTCTGAGAATGCATATGACCTCTTCCCCTTCCCTCGCACCTTAATGTTGTCACAGGTACATGTCCGTGGGAGAATCCCTTGGTTCTCATAGTCTGCATTCATTTGCAGAATTCTTATAGCATCACATAAATTCTCCCGAAGCCACTTCCTGTTTGTCCAGCAAGCGAAAACCTTTGAAGCCTCTGAACGTATTGAAGCCTTTCAGGTTAAGGTTCATGGCTTCAGAAAAATCAGCAAGGAAGGGTGGCAGAAAGCGTCATGGAGAAACATCAAGAGATCTGTCCGATGACCTCTCAGAGCTGTACAAGACAGATCCTGAAGAGGATTACAATCAGCGCAAGACGCGAATCCAATGGATTAGACGCTATTGGGCAGAACAGTGGTTCAAGTACAGATTTGTGACCAAGGAATATGCTGAAAAGAATGCCATCAAGCGACCATGGGGAGACATCCTCTACAAAAATCTTCAACCCAGGACAAGAGATGAAGCCATTGAACAAGGCTTCTACCCCTTCATGGTCCGTGGACCACAGCCTGCGGATGCTGACCCATCGTCCCTGCTATGGTGTCGTGACGACAATCTGTTTAAGCGCAACTTCTAGTTTGCCCAGAACTCAGCGAAGCAGAACAAGAAGACTTTGGGTTTAGATTTCAACCCTGGTCCCTCTGCTCCCTGTGCCGATGGAACTCGCGAAGCTGAACCCAATCTTCTTGGGCCCTTCTACAATCTTGAAGGCCTCATCACTCACATCGTGGTTCAAGGGACATCCGTGAATGAGCCTGCGGATGACGCTGAATCAGATGAAGCGCCTGCAGCGCCGAAGCCAAAGAAGCTGAAGCAGCCAAAAGCTTCAAAGCCTGCCTCTGCACCAAAAATCTCACGGGCGAAGCCACTAGCAACTGCACCTCCTGAAGACAGTGTGCAGTCTGAAGATTTTTCACGCATCTCCAAGCCCCAGAAGGTCAAGATGCCTCTGCCACACACCGGCCAAGAGCTAACAGCTGCGGCCATTCTGCGTAATGATGTCATTGATCTGTCAAGTGATGAAGATCTTGCAGATGACGCTCTTGAGCAACTCATCAAGAGCAAAGAAGAAGCGGAAATTTTCAATGATCTGCCTCTCTTTGATGTAACAATCATCCACAACTTCATTGATGAGTGGTTTGACACACCAAACATCAGCTTCGAAGATCTGCAACTACCTGGCCTCAGTGTCGCCTTCCATGGCACCATTGCTTCAGAGTTAGCTATCGCCTAGCGCATTGTTGAACTGAAGCAGAAGATTGACTTTGAGAAATCTCAGTTCAAGAAGCATATGGCCAAGCTCAGCGTGCAAGAGGTGAAGAACTTCAAGATTATGCTGCACGAGCTCAAGGAAGACTTTCTCAAGAAACGTGCAGAAGCTCAGGGTTCTCGTGAGTGCATGAAGGTTCTGGCTGACAGGTGTGTGCATGCCTACAATGAGGCTGAGAAGCGCAAGGCCCTTGGGCATCCTGGCATTGACCCCAGGATGGCTGCAAAGAAGAAGAAGAAGAAGCCCGCTACGGCTGAACCCAACGCACCAAGGCAGGAAGCAGATCCCATTGTCTTCCCAACTAGCAGGACTGGCCCGAAGCCAAAGGCCAGGTCAACCGCTTCAGAACTGAAGAAGACGAGGACTGCTAAGGCTGAAGCCAGGAAGAGGAAACATCCTGAAGCCTCTCCTACTGCCCCCTCCAAGAAGAAGAGGAAGACCAAGAAAGAACGGGCTGCTCCCACATAGCCTTTGATTGTTGAACCCATTTCCATGGTTCGTCCTGACGCTGAACGCCAACTGACAATCCATGAGCCTGCTTTCACAGAGGCTCATGAAGCTAAAGACTTTCCAGCAGCTGATCCCATCGCTGCTGACGACATTGTTCACCATGACCATGTAGAAGATGGTTCAGTCCTTCCTCAGCCCGAGCACAGCGAACTCATCAGCATTGGTCGTCCTCTGATGCCAATTGCTCAGGATGCTTCATGGGCTGATCGCCCACAAGAGGAAGAAGACTTTGAGGGCCAACCAACTCCAACTACACAGGCGTCGCCTGCGTTGCACAGGCTTCGCAAAGGTCCAAGGCCTCCAGTCTCTCCGTCTGAAGCTAAAACTGATGAAGACATTTCGGCTGCATCACCCGATGAAGAAGAAGCCCCACAAGCTGCTACTCCCCCGTCCCACCAAGAAGCTGTTCTCGAGGAGAACGTGACTGTGACCGACCCTCCAGCTCATCAAGTGGAGGTTGAGAATCTTGAGGCTGCCACCACCAACACCACTGAAGCCACTGATGCTGTCATGGCTGAAGCTAATGTGGAGCCCTCACCAACAAAAGCACCTGAAGTCAGCAAAGCCACTGATCCCACTGCTTCTGTTCCTGTGCCTGCTACCAGTCCTCAGTTCGACTATCATGTTGAGCACAGGCCTCACGTACAGAAGCCAATCCCAAGATTGCCCAGGTTCCCAGGTCCTGCATCAGCACCTGGATCCTTCAATATCAATGGCTTCAAAACAGACAACACTTTCTTCAATAGCTCCAGGAACCCCTACTCAAGGGAAAGAATATCATCTGATCGGTTCTGGAGCTATCCGCAGCTAAGCTATTACTCCTGCATTCTATACAATCAAGGTCACATCTTCCCCCACAAGCGTCTTGACATTGAAGCAATAGCTGGTCTGCCCTGTCTGGAAGAAGCTCTGGATTGCTTCAAAGAGGTTGGATTGCTGCCGTTCGTCACTGACCAAGAGCATTGGAATGAAGAGTTGCTGCTCCAATTCTATGCCACACTTCACATCCGCGGGTATAACAGAGATCCGAAGACTTGGGTCCTGGAGTGGATGACAGGAAACGTGCATCACGAAGCCAAAGCCTTTGACATCATTGAGCTCACTGGTCTACCCACTCCTGGCGATCTCTACGAATCTGGCTGTCAACTTCATAGTGAAGCTGTGGAGAGCATCTTTCAGAAGCCTGAACCTAATATGAGTCAAATGCTTAGTATGATGAAGCCATTGACCCAAAGAGTTCCTTATTGAAGACCTTGAGTATCTGCCAAGGACTATTTATCACATCATAAGGCGAACTCTCTAGCCCATCAAAGGACACTCTCCACATGCTAAGCTGGAAGGTGTAATGAAGACTTTGGTCTTCTATATTCTTCATGGCAAATGCTTCAATGCACAGGACTTCTTCATTCGCCAACTTGCTGCCTCAGGCTCTGATCTTTTTGGCTTGAAGTACTACGCCCCATGGGTAATGCGGCTGATCAAACTTCACTTCGCTATCTCATATCAGCCATCTGCTCGCAATCATTGGATCTTTCTGCCTGATGTGGATATGTCTATTGAAGCCATCTATCCTGAGCCTGCCAAGGAACCTCTAAGTCTTCAGAATGCAGAGCATCAAAGTTTTTCTCAGAACATTGAAGGAGTTGAAGTAGTAACCTGTGTGTATCCTTTGGCTGGCACTACACGTGCACCGCATCCTGCTCTCATTGAAGCCACTGATAGCACCATTTCCCAATGACCCAAGAAGCGCACTCGTGTTCTCAATGACCGAGAGCTTCTTGTGGCTCTTCATCAGAAACAGGATAGGCATCATGACTGGCTGAAGCGTCAGATGCAAAGCCTCTTGGTGGATGTTAATCACATTCGAAATCTTGCCACCAAGAGTGCCTTTGTTGCTCATGAAACCTCTCGACGCACATGGAAAGGGCTGACGCTGATGTGTTTTGAAGATGATCTTCAAGAGGATGGCTTCTCTAAGCGTTTCAAGTTTGACTCCACACCTCCTCGAAGGGTAGTGCTGCGACGAACTCCATCTCTTGAAGACTCTGAGTTCTCTTCCTCTTCTACAACTATGAATGCCAGAGTGATCGAGGATGACGACGATGCTACTTCACCGCCGCCTCCTTCAGCACGCTTCGACACTGCTCCAAGCTCTTCTGCACCGCCGAACACCACCAACAACCCTGCTGCTTCACGTACTCTTCATGGGAACGAGTAGAGGCTCTATGTCTTCAAACCTTTTTGGTCCTTACTGACAAAAGGGGGAGAAGCATATGAGTTTAATAGTCTTCAAGCGGGTCCATATGGGCGGGTGCTTCATATTTTGCTTCGTGTTTACAACTCTCGTTTTGATACATTTGGTTTTTTGAGTTGTAACACTTAAACTCGATGGTCGTCTGCTACCTATTTTCCATTTTGTGATGCGATGATAAATTCCGCATGTGCGACGATAAATTCCGCACTTAGATCATTTTGCAGACGTCCATTTTCCATTATGCATGTCATTATCTTCACATACCTTCACATGCATAGTGGATTGTCATCATAAGTTGAAGAGGATCTCCACAAGCACAACCTGCCATGTGCATTTGCATTCCAAAAGAAAACTACTTATATGCACATCTTCAGGGGGAGCCCGTGCAACTTATGAAGACAATTCCTTATCCTTTACATTTTCACATATTATATTCCCCGTTGAAAACTTCAACTAGTTTGTCATCAATCACCAAAAAGGGGGAGATTGTAAGTGCATCTAGTGCCACCCCTAGTTGGTTTTGGAGTATTGACGACAAACCTAGTTGAGGGACTAATGTGTTTGTGAGAACTGCAGGATAACACAGGTAGAAGTCCCTCATTGATTCGGTTTTCCTACCAGAGATGACCTCTAAAAATGTATGAAGACATTGATGTCAAAGGTGGTATATGAAGATATTCACATTGAAGACTATGACAAGAGAAGACATCGCATGAAGCCTATGGAGCTCGAAGACTTAGATCTTTCGTAGTTCTTTTTCTTCTTCATTAAGTCATAGGAACCACCGTACTGTTAAGTGGGGTCCAAGAGAACCAGTCAGAATGACTAAAGTGATGCCTAACCAAAACCTATGTCTTCGAGTGAAGACTATGAGAGCGAATCTTGTCCAGAGTCGGACAAGTCAGGTTTGCTTGTAGCCCAAGTAAAGTTGTCGTGTGAGTTTGAAATCTGACCGTTGGAACACGTGTCAGTTCCTTAGTGACCCAGGGTCATTTCGGACAAATCAGGCCGGGTTGCCTAGTGGCTATAAATAGCCCACCCCCTACAACCATAAACGGTTGGCTTCTCAGAGTTAGTATACGGCTTTTGTCATTTGAGAGCAACCCACCTCGAAGCCTTTGAGAGAGAATTCCTTGCGAGGATAAAGCCCTAACCACCCAGATCCAAAGAGAATTAGGCATCACTTAAGTCTTCTTGTCCGTGTGATCTGAAGACTTATTACACTTGAGGACTGTGAATCCTCCAGCCGGTTAGGCGTCGCGTTCTGAGCATCCAAGAGACACTGTGGATTGCCGGTGAACGAAGTCTGTGAAGGTTTGGGAGTCTACCTTGAAGACTTACCAGAGTGATTGGGCGAGGTCTGTGTGACCTTAGCTCAAGGGAAATACGGTGAGGACTAGGTGTCCTGAGCTGCATGTTCAGGACTGGGTGTCCGGGACTGTGTGTCCTCAGGTTTAAATACCTAGCCGCCCTAACCAGACGTACAGTTGTCACAACAACTGGAACTGGTCCAACACATCATTGTCTTCAACGAGTCACTGGTTTCATCCTTCCCTTCTCTTTACGTACTGTTACTCCTTGTGAAGTCATTGTATGATTGCACTATCTTTTATCTTCACTGAGTGACTGCGTGTTCTGTTTGGCTTCATAATATCTTCCTACCCGATCCTTACTACATTGCTGCTATTAGTCATTGTGCTTTCACTCTATTGAATACTTGACTATGGCTTGCCTAGTGTAGTCTACCTTCCGCTGCAGGGTAATAGGTTTATTTCTATCGTTTGTCTTCATAACTTCCACGTTTTGAAGACTTCCATAAAAATCGCCTATTCACCCCCCCTCTAGTCGATATAATGCACTTTCACTTACCCACCAATCTCCATACCCAGGCCACCCTGAGTTTCTTAGATGACGCCTGCCAAACGCCCCTTTCCCATAGATCCCCATCCCCATCCCCATCCCCCACTCCAGAGCGTCGCAGCCTAAGCCCGGCTACGCTTCCCGTGGAGCTCGAGGAGTGACTGGCCCAAAAGAGGTGTATCGCGGTCTCTTTGCCCGACGTCGTCGAGGAAGCTGACGACCATTACTAGCGGCAGGCACTCAAGCAGCGGGCCTGAGTATGTGGGCATGTCTCGGCCGCTGGCTATGACATTGAGGTCATCGACAACGACGGCCTGAGGCGGGCTATGTCACAGGTTAAGTGTCCCACCCCCAACCCCTCGGGTTCAACCGCTGTTGATCTCATCCATGGCCCCGCCGCTGATCTCCTCTGGCTCGCTGTCAACAATTTGCCATCCTACATCGCCATCGAGCCCATTTTGCCATTTCTGAAGGACACGTTCTGCGACGCTGGCTTGGGATCCACAGCTTCCAAGTCAGACCTGATCATCAACGGCAACCACGAGGAGGGCACCCTCTCCATCTCTTCCAAGGGGAAAGAGCCCATATTCTCTTGCAAGGGGAAAGCGCCCATCTGCGACATTAGGGAGGGCACCCTATAGTTGTGCTCTTCCAGGGTCCATCTGCGACAACATGGAGCGTATCCAAGGTCCATGCTCTTCCCACGGGAACGAGCCCATTTGTGACAAGTGAGTAAACCCATGATTTGCTTTGCCATGCCTCTTCACAGGGGAAACCCATGATTTATTTTGTCGAGTCCTGTTTGTACTGTAGTGAGAATATGTCCAATTTTAATTTCTATATCTGGTTGTTTGCAGTATGCCTTGTTTATTTTAGTTGTTCACAATGTGATGCTCTATATGTGCAATTATTTACTATGCGGTACATTTCATCAATCCAGTTTTAAAAATACCGATAGGAATGCATATATTTGCTTGTTGTTAAGTCTCTTATAGCTAGCATATGCCTCTTTTAAAGTTTTTTGATTGTTTGGTTGTTTGTAGTTAACATATGTCCAGTTTCAAATGCTATCTTTGGTTGTTCGTAGTATGCCTTGTTTATTCCAGTTATTCAAAATGTGATGTTCTATATGTGCAAGTATGAACTGTGCAGTTCAATTTCATCAGTACCAGTTTCAACAATACCACTATATGAATGACTACATTTGGTTGCTGCATCTTGTAGTTAACACGCCTTTCCATTTTTATTTAATAATAACTAGTGTACTTAGACCGGCACAATACTAGTTTGAATGACTATGTTTGTTTGTTGTTAAATGTTAGGCCTGTTGCAGTTAACACACCTTTCCACTTGTTTTGCTTTACTAGCGTGCTTAAACCTGCACACTGAAGCTATCTTTTGGAGATTATTTTGTCTTCCATGGATAATTTTGGTTGATGCTTAGCCTGTTGTGCTTAACATGCTTCTCGATGTACCTACACAGGACAATTTTGGAAACGACTGTTGTTTTCCATCGAGGTTAGTTTCATCCCATGGCTTATATCTGCTCACTGTTCGGGATATCGGTAGCTGGTACCATATAGGCCGGGGGTTGATAAAGGACTAATCGGCGAATCAGACTTTTAACTGAATATATCTGCAACCCATTTATCGTTGGGTTAACTAGGGCCATATGTAATATATCTGAGGCTACATGGCAACATGCACTGTACTTAATGTCTAAATATGCAATCATAGGCTACATAGCAACAAGGAAGAGTGTTACATTAATGTTCTAATGATGTCTAGATATACGTAAAAGAGCAGCAACAACAACAACATAGCCCTATTTGGATACTCAACTCTAGAGGTTAGAGTTAGTTTCTACCTCATGACTAACCCTGAACTAACTCCATCCAAAGAGTTGTTTGGATGGCAGGGTTAGATTGACAATAAATGTACTAGGAGAAGTAGCTCCAATTATCACCTCTTGGGTTGGATAGTTTTTTTGGGTGGGTTATAGATTCAACTAGCTCAAACTATCCCTCATGTTTAGATATACTTTAGGGCTATTTGAGCCCGAACTAGCTCAAACTAACTGTAACCCATGGATACAGCAGCAGTTAATCAGCCGATAATTTGTAAGAATGCACTAAACTCCTTCCGGCCCATAATATAATATGTTAATTCATCTAATATGTGAGTATATTGGATGTTATAAGATACTCCCTTCATTCCTAAATATTTTTCTTTTTAGAGATTTCAAATGGACTACCACAATGGATGTATATAGACATATTTTAGAGTGTAGATTCACTTATTTTGCTCTGTATGTAGTCACTTGTTGAAATCACTAGAAAGACAAAAATTTAGGAATGGAGGGAGTATTATAAAAGAGTCTTGTACTACATCATTGTGCAATTGCTTTTTAGCTTCTAATATTAACTTGGTGCTTTTTGGATACATATGTCATTGGTAAAGATCCGCGCTTCGACCCTTTCTGCGTATGGGGCAATGAGATATCGATGAACCAGCATCAAGTGAGGAAGCTAATAAATATTGTTAATAAAATGGGTCCAAAGATGGCAATTAAACTATTTGTTTACACTTTATCCAAGACAACAGCGAACTGCAGGATGGTAAGTAAGAACTTTGCAGCCTTCTTTTTACTGCCCATAATGAGTTGTGTTAGATGACAATGTCTGAATCTTTTTTCCTTTGCAGTGGTTGCCAAAGTAGTTTACTCTAGATTACCTCTCAAACTACATGATTGATGGGCATGCAAAGGTTAAAGTATTTATACCAGAACACGATGATTATCTAGATGTTTTCATGAAGACCGTGAAGCATGGGCGGTCGGCCATCACAAGGGGTTGGACTAGAGTCGTGCGTGCCTTCTGCATGGAGGAGGGCACAATATGGGCATTCCGCTTCACCTTGTTCAGCAACCAGAATGTATTTCGCCTCTTTCTTTACCGTCTTTAATAGTACAAGTATACAACTGTGGTTCATCATTCTTTATTTGGTTCTTATGTAATTCTTGAACATATGTACCGATGAATCGAATAATGCATTGGTTGTTTGAACCCGATGGATATGAATAAAGTTGTAGCATACATTCAAATTCAAATCCGGTACAATTTGAAATAGCAACAATTAAATTATGGTGAAATTATGCTCTCTAGGTTGTTATGGCACACATGGTTGGTAAAACACAAACATTTGCGATATACACCATAATCCGAGACGGTTCACAAAGAGGAACCGCGTGCAAGAATGCACACAGTTGCCGTTTGCAAAGCGTGTGTGATGTCAGACAATAACACAAAGGTGCGAGCAAACTAAACATTTGTGTTAGTTGCCTTATCGTACACAGTTCGCAACCATGAACTGTTTTTGATGAAGTATGCATCGTAAACGTTGCACCACAGAATAGCGTGTGCGATAGTTATCGTGTACGATGATGTTACGACGGTCCGACATTTCATAATCCTGTCTGACATTCATACAATGATTAGCTAATCTTCTTAATTAGTTATCGCATATGGTTTGGGAAAAGCAAATATGTGTGATTGTATGCTTATCATACATGTTCTATAATAGTGAACCGTTTGTGATGGGCCGCGCATCATAAACGTAGCACCACAGAATACTGACTGCGATGGCAATGCGAGCACAAACGAGTAGGAGTACTGTAGGGTCCCTATCCCTGACGATTTCTGGGTCGTGTGGGAAGGACCTCCCTATCGCCTTCACTCACTAGGCGACGGTTCCAAATGCCATCGCGGAAAGGGGTTAAAAACCGTTTGTATAGCACTGACGCGTACTAGTGAGAAGACTCACCTAAAAGGAGAAGTAGAAGAGAAGAATCACCTCCAAGAGAGAGAAGGAGTAGAGATGATTGTTATGAACGAAGAACCTCTCACAGAAGCAAGGATTCAGAAAGTAAGGACAAGTCATCAAGGAGATACACAAAATGAAGACATCAAGCTCACGTTGGTGAATGGGTATCCGGCTCTGACTCCGACCATCACTCCGAGAGAAGTTATCACTTCGAATCAGAATATACTCAAGATGAAGGCGTTGCTGGTCTAGCACTTGTGTCGACCAACTCCTATGACATATTTGACTCACCAAATGAATGAATTGGAAGATGCTTCATGGCTAAAGGCCCAAAGGTATCACACCCCGAGTATGTTGATTTCAATAGTGATGAAGATGATTTGCTAGGTGATGATGATTTACTTGTTGACAACTCTAGTGATGAAAACTTTGATGAACTTGCTATTAATCATGCTAATCAAGATAAAGCCAATGACGATGATAAGAAGGAGATTGAGCGTCTAACTAAAGAACTAAACACTCTTAAGTTAGCTCATGAAACTACCTTGGAAGATCATCGAGAGCTTTTAAAGACTCGTGAGAAGCTACGCTTTGAAAAGCTCAACCTTGAGCAAGAGCATGGGTTCCTAAAAGCAATCAATGATGATCTTCGTAAGAGAAGTTCTTCTTACATTGCCAAGCATTCACTCTTGTCTACTTACATGCCACAAGTAAAATCTAGTAACAAGGGTAAGAAAGATTCTTCTTCTGGTAGTAACAATAATCATGTTAAATCCAATGTTGTTGCTTCTAGTAGTTCTCTCGATTCCACTAATGATTCTCTTAGCCAAGTTACACTTGAGCAAGAAAATAGCTTATTGAAGGGAGTTATAGAGAAAGGTGTTTACAAGAGCCTTGCCGGAAGTAAGCAATTTGAGGAAATTGTACGCAAGCTAGGAAGGCACCGAAAGAATCAAGGTGTTGGTTTTGAACGGAAGTTCAATGCCAATGGAGTTGAGTGGGAAGAAGATCAATACCCCAAGACGATGTTTGTTCCTCAACAAGAGAAGTATGATCCTACTTCTTTTAAGGGAACACAAGCTCAAGATGATCTTCCACCAAAAGGCCACAAGCAAAAAAGGCAAGGACAAGCTTCAAGAGGAGATTGATGCATTTGAAGAAGCTCCCAAGGCCTTGGTCAAGTGGGTTCTGTAAGTGCATCTAGTGCCCCTTAGTGATTTTGGTGCATTGAAGAATTATAGGTTAAGGGACTAATGTGTTTATGAGTGTACACATGTCTATAAGTCTATGAGGAGTTTGATATTTACAGAGAAAGTCGACCCCTAAAAATGAAGTTCTTTGTCTGAAGACTTTGGTATTCTGAAGACTTTCTGAAGACTATAAAAGTGAAGAAAATGGTGTGACCGTGAAGACTTGGTATTCATTCGAGGAACATGAAGCGTGAAGACTTTTGTGTTCATAGTTTCATTTTATCTTTCTTGAGTCATAGGAAACACCGTACTGTTAAAGGGGGTCGAGGAAATACTAAGGAAAAATTTCCATGTGATGCTCAACTCAAAATCCTACACCTACCAATCCCTTCGAGTGAAGCCATTGGAAATCTCATACAGTTCAGTCAATTTCTTCAGTGACAGAGACGGTTCTTCTGGTCTCTGAGGAATTTGTTCTGACTAAGGAGTTAGGAATTCGCCAGTGCGGATTACCTACATAGTGAGGAACATGATAGCCCTGAGGATTTTTCTACTCAAAATTCCGACCGTTGCTGTGCTATGCGCCAGCTGTCCCAAAATATCTATCCACCTAACGGTCATATCATTGAAGGGCATTTATGTCTTATCATGTCGGACTGCTCCCTAGGCTATAAATAGCCACCCCCTACAACCACTAGCTGGTTGGCTGCTCCGAGAGAAACTGACACTTGTCATTTGAGAGCAACCCATCCTCCAAGGACTTTGAGCGAAAATCATCAAGTGAGGAAAAACCAGAAAACCCAAACCCCAAACACCTACAAACCCCAAGTGATTGAGCATCACTAAAGAGATTGATCCTGCATGGATCCGACGCTTGTTACCTTTGAAGATTGTGCTTCTTCCAGACGGTTAGGCGTCATGGTCTAGAGCATCCAAGAGGAATTGTGGATCGCCGAGTGACCAAGTTTGTGAAGGTTTGGAAGTCACCTGAAGACTTACCACGAGTGATTGGACGAGGTCTGTGTGACCTTAGTTCAAGGAGAATACGATGAGGACTGGGTGTCCTGAGCTGCGTGTTCAGGACTGGGTGTCCGGGACTGTGTGTCCCCGAGTTTAAATACTCAGCCGCTCCAACCAGATGTACAACTGAGACAACAGTTGGAGCTGGTCTACCAAATCATTGTCTTCACCAAGCTTACTGGTTCTATTCCCTCAACTCTTTCATTTCCTCATAACTGTGTTGTGTGTTTGTTCATATCTGTGTTTGAAGACTTTGACTGAAGACTTTCTCAATTTCCTCAATTTAATTTCTTCAGTCTGTTTGTCTTCATCCTGTGTTATCCTGTGATTACGCTTCCTGTACTCTGTGCCTGTCTTCATTTCATCATGATGACTATGCTTGTATTCTGTTATGTTTACTTTTGAGTACTTATTCCGCTGCTAGTAGTTCTTCGCTAAGGAATTTCCTCATCGGCAAATTCCTCAGTGAAGAATTTCATAAAAATCGCCTATTCACCCCCTCTAGTTGATATAACGCACTTTCAATTGGTATCAGAGCAAGGTACTCCCTTATTCTGTGTGATTTTGGTTTAACCGCCTGGAGTTTTAGTTATGTCGACCACAGGTATGATCAAGGTCTCTGCTAGGTGTCCTACCTTCGATGGGATGGACTACCCCTACTGGAAGAATAAGATGCGAATGCATCTTGAAGCAATTGATAACGATCTCTGGTATGTTGTGGAAAATGGTGTTCCCTCAGTCACACCTTCTCTGAATGCTGTTGATGTGAAGAGATTCAAGCAACTCGACTCTCAAGCGAAGAATATCATATGTGACCATCTGAGCAAAGGACAGTATGGCAGAGTGAGTGCTTTGGAGACAGCGAAGCTTATCTGGGACAGGTTGTCCAAAGTGAATGAAGGAGTCTCAACTCAGCATGACTCTCGAGTTGATGTTCTTCGCAATCTCTTCAACCGCTTCAAAAGACTCGACAATGAAAATGTTCAACAAACCTTCGATCGCCTCACTGACATCTCAAATGAGCTTCAAGCACTTGGTGCCACTAACATCACCGACCATGAGGTGGTGAAGAAATTGCTGAGATCGCTTGATTCCTCATTTGACACTCTGGCATTGATGATACAAGAATGTGCTGATTACAAGTCACTTGATCCCGCTGATATTCTCGAAAGGCTAAATACTCATGAGTTCCAACGTGCTGAAAAGAGAGATCTCTATGGTTCAAGCTATGGCAGAACACGTGCACTGAAGGCCAAGGCCGTATCTGAGTCCTAAGATGAAGACTCTGGTAGCAGCCTTGGTGATCCTGAAGAACTAAGCCATGATCTGGCTCTGCTTGTGAAGAAATTCCAAAAGTTCTCAAGACGTGGTCGCTTTGGGAGACCCTCAAGGAGCAGTGATTCCTCATCAAGTGACTACAAGAGGAGGCTCTGCCACAAATGCAAGAATCCTGGACATTACATTCAAGATTGTCCTCAATGGGAAAAGGAATCAAGGAAGAAGAAATACAAGGATTACAGTTCTGATGATGCGAAGAAAAAGAAGAAATCCACAAAATCCTCATCATCAAAATCCTCAAAGCCTTCATATCACAAGAAGATCAGCTCCAAGAAGGCCAGGGCATTCATTGGCAAGGAAATGGACTCTGAGGCTGAATCTGAAGAAAATGAGGAAGAGGAGTCATCTGAGGAGTCCGAATCCGGAGTGGCGAGCCTAGCTCTCGCTACTGCATTCGTCAGCAAGTCTATCTTCAACACTGAAGAAAATAACCTCACCAACAAAGCTGATGAAGGGGATGATGACTACGCTCCCACCTACTGCTTCATGGCAAAGGGTGCCAAGGTACTCAAATATACCTCGTCTGAATCAAGTGAGAATGAATCTGATGAAAATCTTAAGCCCAGCTATTCTAAACTTGCTAAGATTGCTGTAAAACAACAAAGGGCTTTAGAAAAGGTTCAAAACATGCTAGACAAAAGTGATGATATGTTGGGTGAAGAAATGGATCACACTAAAGCCCTGATTGAAAATCTTCAGAGATTTCAGACTAGGTTTGACAATCTTCAAAGTCATCATAACACTCTCTTATCCGATCATGAGAAGCTTTCTTATGAATTTCTTCAAAGAAAGCAAGACCTTGAGAAGCTAAGAGTGAGTTATGAAGATCTTAAGAAGGAGCGCAATTCATTACTTGCTCAACAAATCAATGCTTATCAGGAAGAATTTGTTCCTCCATGCTTGAAGTGCATTGAACGTGAATCTGCTAATTCTTCACCTGAATGTTCAAATGCTGCTAATGTTTCAAATTCTTCACATGCCTCTGCTATCACTAATTCCTCATCTGAGGACATTGCTAGTATCACTGACGATGCAGGGCTGAAGGAATTGTACACGACAGGCATGTACAAAAGCCTCAAAGGGCATCAGGCTCTTTGTGATGTGCTTAAAAAGCAGATCCTCAACAGGAACCCTAGGAAAGAGGGTATCGCCTTTGAAAGGAAACTCAATGCTGAAGGTACATATTGGAAGCCTGAGCAGTACCCCAAAACTACATGGGTTGTTGCAAAGGGACCTCCAGTTGATCCATCTAACTTATCTGGATTTGCATGTGAATCTCCTCATTCTGATGATGAGTCAATTGACTCCAACTATAAACTGTTAAAAAATCAGAATGGTG
Source organism: Triticum aestivum (assembly GCF_018294505.1). Lineage (NCBI taxonomy): Eukaryota > Viridiplantae > Streptophyta > Magnoliopsida > Poales > Poaceae > Triticum > Triticum aestivum. Next base: position 149,804,645 of record NC_057797.1, on the reverse strand, counting down.
AAGTATTTGCTAGATATGTTGGCACTAACTGCAGGAACGGCTCCCCTATGAAGAAAATCTGGGTTCCCAAAAGATGCCTTGAAAATCTTTAGGTGAATGTCATCATGACGCCACCTGTGAAGAATAGGAACCCCAGATCAAATTCTTCATATGGACCAAATTCTTCATATGGATTCAAGTCCTCATACGGGCCAAATTCCTCATATGGATCAAAGTCCTCATATAAACATCATCGTGCTAACCCATCTGTTTCGCAGGGAAGATCTAAGGATTATGGATATGTGCATTATTCTTCAAATCATTATGTCCATAAGTCCTCGAAGAATTTCTCTGCATACTCTTATGCTTACTCTAACCCCTCTTATGTGAAACGAAATGGACTGGCTTCTATGCCATCCTTCTCGTATGGATCTTGCAGAATGATGAACTCTTTGCCACCCCTTCAGATGTGGGTGGTGAAGAAAAAGAACTAATCTCTTCTGCAGGGTCAGGTCTCCAGACGTACGTAATCGTCTGAAGAATTTGCTGGAGACCTGAGTATGATTGATAGGACGCAGGCTAATTATGAAGAAATGAACTTTCATTTCTCACGTCCTCATATTGCTTTATCAATTCTTTTACTTGATGAAATTGATCTGATGAATTGATGCCATCTTCTTCACTTATGAAGTATATGAGTTTGTAAGCTGCACTAATTCATCTGTAGGATGATCAACCCAAATCCACTGAGTGGGTCCTCGATAGTGGATGTACAAACCACATGACTGGTGTCAAGAATCTATTGATGGATGCTCCATTATCTCTGTCGCATCTGAAGCATATCATCTTTGCTGACAAAGGCAAAAGTCAGGTATTGGGTCTAGGTAAGGTTGCGATTACAAAGGATCGACACATGGACAAAGTCATGCTTGATACAACCTTATGTCTGTCTGAATGCTTTGTGATCTTGATATGGTTGTTGTCTTTGGCAAGTACCGTTGTGTTGTGGTTATGGAAGCTGACAATTCCAAAGTCTTCGAAGGCTTTAGGAGAGGAGACCTGTATATTGTTGATTTCTCTACAGGACCACAACCAGCCGTGTGCTTACTTGCAAAAGCTTCAGAAGGCTGGCTCTGGCATCGACGACTTGGTCATGCAGCCATGAGGAATTTGCACACGCTTGCGAAGAAGAAGCATGTCATTGGCATCGAGAATGTCAAATTACTCAAGGATCACCTATGCGGAGCCTGTGAAGCTGGGAAGATGACCAAGGCCAAGCATCCAGCGAAGACTATCATGACCACCACTTGCCCATTTGAATTGCTTCACATGGATCTCTTTGGTCCTAATCATTATTCTGCTATTTCAAATGAAGAATCTCAATATGGCTTTGTTATTGTTGATGATTATTCTTGCTATACATGGGTACACCTTGTTACTTACAAACATGAAGTGCAGGAAGTCTTCAAACGATTTTCCTCGAGGGCTTCAACCAACTTTGGTGTGAATATCAAGCACATCCGAAGTGATAATGGCACCGAGTTCAAGAATTCTGGTCTCGATGACTATCTTGATGAACTTGGTATTACTCATGAGTTATCTGCTCCTTATACTCCTCAGCAGAACGGCGTCGTGGAGCACAAGAACAGGACTCTTGCTGAGATGGCTCGCACTATGCTTGATGAATACAAAACGCCTCGTTGTTTTTGGACTGAGGCAATTGATACCACATGCCACATCATCAACAGAGTATATCTTCACAAATTCTTCAAAAAGACTGCCTATGAACTCCTCACTGATAAGAAACCCAATGTAAGTTATTTCAAAGTCTTCGGTGCTAAATGTTGGATTAGAGATCCTCACCACAACTCAAAATTTGCACCGAAAGCACATGAAGGGTTTATGCTTGGTTACAGAAAGGACTCGCACACCTACAGAGTCTTCAACAACGTTCTTCACAAAGTTGTTGAAACTGTAGATGTGCGGTTCAATGAAACTAATGGCTCGCAAAGAGAGCACCTACCTACTGTGATAGATGAACCAGCACCTGAGGAAACTATCAAGTTCGAGGCTACTGAGGATGTCATTCCTACTGAAGAATCTGCTGAAGAATTCATTCCAGAACATGAAGAACATCGAGCTAATGCACTTGAAGAAAATGCTGAAGAAAATGGTGCTGAAGAAAACGCTGATCAAATTCTTCAATGGCAACCAACTCATCCTCGCATTGCAAAAGAAGTGCAAGTTGAAAAGATCATCAATGACATCAAAGCGCCAGGTCCTATCACACGCTCAAAAGCTTCACATTTGTCTAACTTTTGTGGGCACTATGCTTTTGTCTCTATTATAGAGCCCACTAAGGTAGATGAAGCATTTCTGGAGCCTGAGTGGATTCAGGCCATGCAAGAAGAATTACATTAGTTCGAGCTCAACAATGTCTGGGAACTGGTCAAACGTCCAGATCCTCGCAAGCACAATATCATTGGCACAAAGTGGATCTACCACAACAAGCAAGATGAAAATGGCCTTGTGGTGAGGAATAAGGCACGGCTTGTAGCTCAAGGCTACACACAGGTTGAAGGAATTGATTTCTATGAAACTTTTGCACCTGTTGCTAGACTTGAGGCTATTCGCATATTACTTGCTTATGCTAACCATCATGATATCACTTTATATCAAATGGATGTGAAAAGTGCATTCCTCAATGGTAAGCTTGAGGAAGAAGTATATGTTGCTCAACCCCCAGGTTTTGAAGATCCAAAGAATCCTGACAAAGTCTTCAGACTCAACAAGTCCCTCTATGGCCTCAAGCAGGCCCCACGGGCTTGGTATGATACTTTGAAGGAATTCCTCATGACGAAAGGCTTCAAACCCGGTTCACTCGACCCTACCCTTTTCACTAAATCTTATGACGGTGAATTGTTTGTGTGCCAAATATATGTTGATGATATTATCTTTGGCTGTACTGACCAACATTATAGTGATGAATTTGCCTATATGATGAGTGAAGAATATCAAATGTCTATGATGGGAGAGTTGAAATTCTTCTTAGGTCTTCAAATTCGTCAACAACGCAATGGCATATTCATATCTCAGGAGAAATACCTCAAGGATGTACTGAGGAAATTCGGCATGCAAGATTGCAAAGGCGTCAAAATTCCTATGCCCACAAATGGCCATCTGTGCACTAATGAAAATGGTATTGACTTTGATCATAAGGTATACCGCTCCATGATAGGTTCTTTATTGTACTTATGTGCATCTAGGCCTGATATAATGCTTAGTGTTTGCATGTGTGCCTGATTTCAAGCTACACCGAAGGAATCACACCATAAGGCTGTGAAGCATATTCTTCGATATCTAGCTCACACACCAACACTTGGATTATGGTACCCCAAGGGCTCGGCTTTTGATCTCATTGGATATTTTGACTCTGACTATGCTGGTGATCGTGTGGACCGCAAGTCAACATCTGGTACATGTCATTTCCCTGGACGATCTTTGGTCTTTTGGTCCTCGAAGAAACAGAACTGCGTATCACTATCTACTGCTGAAGGTGAGTACATTGCCGCTGGTTCTTGCTGTGCCCAATTGCTATGGATGAAGCAAACTCTCAAGGACTACGGCGTCAACATTAAGAATGTGCCTCTCTTCTGTGATAATGAGAGTGCCATCAAGATTGCTCACAGCCCAGTTCAGCACTCGAAGACAAAGCACATTCAGATTCATCATCATTTTCTTCGTGATCATGTGTTGAAGGGCGACATTTCTATTGAGCATGTGAAGACTGAAGAACAGCTAGCCGATATCTTCACAAAGCCCTTGGATGAGAAGAGATTTAGCAAGTTGCGGTGTGAGCTAAATATCCTAGAATCTTCGAATGTTCTTTGAAAAGGACACTCATCCTAACACTTATGCAAAATTGATGACTTAGATGTGCAACACATGAAGAAATGTTTTTCTTCAATCAATGAAGAATAACACTCTTAGTGTGAAGAAATTAATGAAGAATTTGATTCTCAGAACCCTACGATAATTGTATGCGGTGTCTGAAATCATCATTCTTATATGGTGGATCACGCCACCACCAAAAGTTGAAATTCCTCAAATTATTCATATTCTTCAACTTTGCATAGTCTTCACTGGTTCCGTCGTTTTTCTTCATTGGCTATATATATGTATATGAGTTTATGTCCTCTACAACATTCACTTATTGCTATTTCTTCAAGTTGGTTTTCTGCTAAGTGAATGTGATCGGACCCTTCCCCTCTATGCTATACTCAACCCAATCTGTTCACAAATGCTTCATGTGTGTTCTATTTAAAATTCATTCAAAATCTTCACTGTGTCCTTGTCAGTTGAAGAAATTGCGAACAGAACTTTAAAACCTATCTTATCGAAATTTTCGGCTATGCCGCTCAAACCGTTCCGCATCCCATGATATACTTATCCACTCACCCACGATCTAACACGATCTCCACCTCTCACTACGTGGGTGACACATGTCATGCGAATGAGAAGGGTCATGGGCACGTTCGTCCAATTTCTTTGGGCGAGCAGTTTTTCACCGTGGCTATAAATACCCCTCCTTCCCTTCCTCACTTCTTTTACTCCGCTCGATCTCTCTCCAGCTCAAGCTTCTCAAACCCTAGCGCCACCGCTACTTCATCGCCGCCGGTGAGGAAGAGCTTCACTGCCTCGACCTCGTCACTGACGTACTCGCGCCGACCGCAGAAATCTTCACTCCGTCGCCGCCGTAGCCGTCTTCCTCCGCCAAGTTAGGGCGTGGAAGATCTGCACAGACGAACTTCACATCTCCTCACTCCAGTTCGTCGTGTTCTTCGTCCAAGGTAATTAAAAGTTGCTTTTACTACCCTCGTTGATTCGAATGATTATCTTCAAAATCTTCAAAGGTGTTTTTCTTCATAGATTCACACACTAAACACCTCACAAGTCATCTGTTCTTGATTCGTTTCTCTAAGCCATGTTTTTCTTCAAGATCCCTCAAATGTGTGGATTTTTAATCTACATATCTCTAGAACCTAAGACAAAGAAAGCTTAGTGAAATTCTTCAAGACTCGTCTGGTCAAATTCCACTAACTTGTTCTTTTTACAAAACCTTCTGAGAACGCATATGACCTCTCCAAATTCCTTGCAACTATACTCTATTCACAGGTACACATGTCAGCTGCTGAATCACTAGGTTCTCATCAACTTAACTCATTTGCAGCGTTCCTCGAAGAAAAGTTGCATACTTCTTCAGAGAATTCAATTGTTCAAATTCCTCAACTGAAGAAAATGGCTGACGGTAAGAAGCCACACAAGGGAGGAAAGAGGCCTGAGGTAAATACAATGTTTGAGATCCCTGATGAAATATATGCTGGGTACTGCACACCTACTAAGGAAACCAAGAATGAGCGCAAAGTGCGCATTTAGAAGATAGAGAGGAGATGGGCAAGAGAGTGGAGGGAATATAGATATGTCACTCCTAAGTACATGAAGAAATTCACACTCAATCCTCCATGCCCAAGACCTCCATTGGCACCTGGCCAAATCGTGATCCCACCAGCCTCAAGCGCGGTGAGGACTATCCTGATGAATGGGCCAAGCGCCAAGCCAAGTTGGCTAAGCAAGCCAGAGAAGCAGTGAGGAAATTCAATGAAGACTATGCTGCTGCTGCTACCTCTGCTGTCAAGCCAAAGAAGGCTATGTCAAAGAAGTCTGCGCGCAAGCCAAGTGCTTCACCAACAATGCCCTCAAGGCCAAGTTCCTCAGCAATGCCCTCAGGGCCAGAATCCTCAACGCCCTCACGGCCAATTCCTCATGCTGCTCCTGTTCCTCCAAAGTCCTTAGCTCCTCCGCCAAAGCCCTTAGCCGTTCCGACTAAATCCTCAGCACCTGTGCATCTCGCCTCGTGCCAAAGGACTGCAGGCATCTCCATTGCCTCATGTGTCTCAGCTAGTTCCTCAGCTGCACCAAGTTCCTCAGCTGGCCCCTCACTACTGAAGACAAAGGACACTGCTGGACGAGGTCCTCGCCCAAGTCCTTAAAAGAAACAAGTCGCTTTCCAAGTATCGTCTGAAGAAGATGAAGCTGATGATGATGAATTTGCAGAAACCATCAGAGACATGCAAGTCAGGGCCGCTAGAGCCAAAGGATGAGAGGTGCCACTGCATTTGGATCCCAAGTTAATCCTCGACTATATTGATGTCTAGCACAAGGACCCCAACACTCCCTTGCCTGACTTCAAGCTGACTCTTGGCCAGAGTCACATGCTAACCCACTTCATTCATAGAAGAAAAGTGGAAATTTGAGAAGGCCAGGCAGATCAAGAAAGCGCAATACAAGAAAGAGCGCTATCTGAAGAAAAACGTTGTCTCTATGACAACTGAAGAACTTGTCACTATTTAGACTGAGATTAAGAAACTCAGTGATGACTTTGACGCATATCGCGCTGATTGGCTTGGAGCCAAGGTTCGTTTTGTGAAACTTGCGGATAACTTCACTTCCAATGTTGCAGCCCCAACGCAACAGGAAATTCCTCAGGCTGAAGTATCTGCTCAGCCTACTGAAGAAAATGCGAGCACCGCTGATGACAATCAGGCTGCGGAAGAAAATGTGAGTTCCAGGGCTGATTACTACATTCCAGCCACTGTAGAAATTGCCAGGGCACCCACTAGTGGTCTGCCTGAAGAAACTGAAGAACTCAGAGCAACTGCATCAGTTGTGCCTGAAGAAAATCAACCAGATTCCTCAGCTGCTCCTGCACCAACTTCAACTCCAATCCTTCCATCTGCATCGGATGTGAAGAAGACCAAGGCTACAGAGCGTGCTGCAGTGAAGAAAAGGAAAGCATCAACTGCTTCAGATTCTTCAGTTCCGAAGAAAATGAAGCCTATGACAAGTTCATTTGCAAATCCGATTGATGCTGTTCCCATCTCAACCAGGCCATCAAATGACCTTGTTCCTTTTGATGAAGAATATGTGATCCCCAGCGGATCTGATGAAGAAACTCCTTTTGCTGCTTCGTCTGAACCGTTGGATGAAGAAATTGAAGTGGATGCGATCCCTTCAACACCTATCATATCCTCGCCTATGCCTCAGTTCACAGCTGAAGAGGCTGGCGTTGAAGAAATGGAAAATGAAGATGTGGACATTGGCTGCTCCACACCCGTAATCAGTAATGAATTTTGGGAAAGTCAGCATCCAAACTCACCAATGTTCACCCCTCTACAGCAAATTCCTCAGTCCCCCACACAAACTGTACATATGGGCTCTGAAGAAACTCATCCCACTGCATCTGTCCATGAGGAAATTCCAGCCACTAGCGCTGAAGAAACTGCTGCTGCTGAACAACTAACGATGTAGACTGTCACTGAGGAGGAACCAGAAATTCCTCAGCCTGAAGAACCCGCGGTTGAGATTCCTGAGGTCGTGCTGCAACTCACTGACACTCCACTGCCAAAGCCAAAGGACCCATTCTCACGCAAGCAAAAGTTCAAGGCTGATGATTTCTTCGGCGAGCACGTATTCTTCGAAGATTACAACCCATATAACTCTGCTCGCATTAGGAAGAGGCGTTTCTGGACTGCTAGTCAAGCCAATTTCTATTCCTCAGTGCTGTTCAACAAGGAGAAGATCTTCTACCATGAGCATATTCCTCACGTGGATATGGAATCTCTGTCGTGCTTCGCACCAGTCCTCAGTGTTCTTCATGACGCTGGACTGCTAAACTTTTGCTCTGACATCTGCGATTGGAATGAAGAACTGATTGTTTAATTCCATGCAACGCTGCACATCACTGGAGATGCTGAAGATGTGAATTCCTGGGTGTTGGACTGGATGTATGAAAACACTCACTACACTACACCAGCCTCTAAATTGCTTCGTGCTCTACCACTCAGTCCTCCCCTTGAAGAAGCTCGCTGCATCTACAGTGAACCTGAGCTCGCACATCATTACATGCAGGTGCTGATGAAACCTTTGAAGCCAGGTCAGACACCAAGAACCAAATTGCTCGTGAAGGAATTGTTGTACGTGCCCAGAACTGTCTATCGTATTCTTATGAGGACAATCAGTCCTATCAAAGGCCATGACTCATCTGATGAGGAAATTGTTGGCATCATGAAGAATCTGGTATTCAACATCGTTCATGGCATTCCTGTCAATTATCACGATTTTTTCATGAGGACTATGGCCAATGTTGCACTGTCTCCGTTTGAGCTGAAGCCTTATGCACCTTGGATTATGAGATTCCTTAGGACAAGGTCTTCACTTAACTTGAAAGCTGATTTCAGAATCACCTCAGCTACTTGCCCCCAATTGAAGTCCTCAAGCAGACATATTCCTCAGTTGATGGAAAGGGCAAGGCACCAACTGTAATAGATGAAGGCATTCGTCCATTGGATGGTCAGTTTCGCAAAGCTACATCTTATTCCACCAATGATGACTCTGCCACACATGACTCTACCAATGCACCCAATTCAACTCCTCAAGCCACTGCTCCGCGTGTGATGACTGACCGTGAACTTCTGCTTAGTCTTCACCAGAAGGTGGATCAAAATCACAAATGGGTTAAGCGTCAGTTTGGTTCACTTCTTCACAACATGACTGCCACACACAATGCAGTGAAGAAAAACCACTACTACCTCCATCAAGTCTTCGGTCGCACCTGGGCAATCCTATCACATCTGTATGGTGAAGAAGATCTGAAGAACATGGGTCTCAAAGAAGATTTTAACTGGTTTGCACCTCCACCGAAGAAATTCAAGAAGGTCAAGGTTCCTTCTCTGGTGGCTAGCTCATATTCTTCATCGCACGACACTAATGAAAATGAAGACTTGGACGACGCTGGGGCAGGCCCTACTACAACAAACGACCCCAACAACACTGGCGCTCCTTCATCAACTTGATATTCTTCAGGGGGTTAGTCCTCATATTCATTCCTTTTGGTCATTTGGTGACAAAGGGGGAGAATTTTGAGTTATTCTTCAAGCGGGTCTTTCTATATGGGCATTTTATGTTAAGTTACAACTCTCGTTCTTCTGCGACTTTATTGGATCGAGTTGTAAACTTAAACCCGATGGTGCTCTGATACTCTTGATACGTTTTTTTTGCATGCTTATTCCTCGTTAATATTATTGCACGCATGCTGAATTACATCAGTCACTATATTTCATCATGCATTTCAAATTCTTCACTGTTATATATCAAATGCGTGTATGAATTACAAGATATAGGGGGAGATCTCCATGATTCAACTCCTCGAGTGTGCATTGCTTCAAAAGCAAATTCCTCACTATGCACATCTTCAGGGGGAGTTCTTCTATATCTTGCAATCAAATTCCTCAATATTAGTAGTTACACTTCATATGTTTATCCCCGTTGAAAACTTAACCTATATTGTCATCAATCACCAAAAAGGGGGAGATTGTAAGTGCATCTAGTGCCCCTTAGTGATTTTGGTGTATTGAAGACTTATAGGTTAAGGGACTAATGTGTTTATGAGTGTACACAGGTCTATAAGTCTATGAGGAGTTTGATATTTACAGAGAAAGTCGACCCCTAAAAATGAAGTTCTTCGTCTGAAGACTTTGGTATTTTGAAGACTTTCTGAAGACTTTGAAAGTGAAGAAAATGGTGTGACCGTGAAGACCTAGTATTCATTCGAGGAACATGAAGCGTGAAGACTTTTGTGTTCGTAGTTTCATTTTATCTTTCTTGAGTCATAGGAAACACCGTACTGTTAAAGGGGGTCGAGGAAATACTAAGGAAAATTTTCCATGTGATGCTCAACTCAAAATCCTACACCTACCAATCCCTTCGAGTGAAGCCATTGGAAATCTCATACAGTTCAGTCAATTTCTTCAGTGACAGGGACGAAGTTCTTCTGGTCTCTGAGGAATTTGTTCTGACTGAGGAGTTAGGAATTCGCCAGTGCGGATTTCCTACATGGTGAGGAACATGATAGCCCTGAGGATTTTGCTACTCAAAATTCCGACCGTTGCTGTGCTATGCGCCTGCTGTCCCAAAATATCTATCCACCTAACGGTCATATCATTGAAGGGCATTTATGTCTTATCATGTCGGGCTGCTCCCTAGGCTATAAATAGCCGCCCCCTACAACCACTAGTTGGTTGGCTGCTCCGAGAGAAACTGACGCTTGTCATTTGAGAGCAACCCATCCTTCAAGGACTTTGAGCGAAAATCATCAAGGAAAAACCAAAAAACCCAAAACCCAAACACCTACAAACCCCAAGTGATTGAGCATCACTGAAGAGATTGATCCTGCGTGGATCTGACGCTTGTTACCTTTGAAGACTGTGCTTCTTCCAGACGGTTAGGCGTCATGGTCTAGAGCATCCAAGAGGAATTGTGGATCACCGAGTGACCAAGTTTGTGAAGGTTTGGAAGTCACCTGAAGACTTACCACGAGTGATTGGACGAGGTCTGTGTGACCTTAGTTCAAGGAGAATACGGTGAGGACTGGGTGTCCTGAGCTGCGTGTTCAGGACTGGGTGTCCGGGACTGTGTGCCCTAGAGTTTAAATACTCAGCCGCTCCAACCAGACGTACAACTGAGACATCAGTTGGAACTGGTCTACCAAATCATTGTCTTCACCAAGCTTACTGGTTCTATTCCCTCAACTCTTTCATTTCCTCATAACTGTGTTGTGTGTTTGTTCATATCTGTGTTTGAAGACTTTGACTGAAGACTTTCTCAATTTCCTTAGTTCAATTTCTTCAGCCTGTTTGTCTTCATCATGTGTTATCCTGTGATTACGCTTCCTGTACTCTGTGCCTGTCTTCATTTCATCATGATGACTATGCTTGTATTCTGTTATGTTTACTTTTGAGTACTTATTCCGCTGCTAGTAGTTCTTCGCTATGGAATTTCCTCACCGGCAAATTCCTCAGTGAAGAATTTCATAAAAATTGCCTATTCACCCCCCTCTAGTCGATATAACGCACTTTCAGGTTCCCAAGACTACATCAAGTTCTACTTCATCAAGTACGACTACAACTCCAAGGATTCCTATCAAGTTGATGTGGATCCCAAGGAAGAGGAACTAGAGAGTTCTTGAGGGTGACTCCGCCAACATACTTCACTCATATCATTTTGGCGAGAACAAGTGCAAACAACTTCCACATCATGCACTAGATCAAGCAGTCACAAACCCTCTTGTTGGTAAGATAAGGGACAAGTGCAACTCACTCCAATGGATTGCTCCAAATGATCTACATCAACATTGAGCATCCACATCTTCAACATCTACATGAAGTCATCATCGACAAAACCCAAGGTTAGTTCATCCCTCTTAGGGGGGATATCACATCTAGGGGGAGCTTTACTCTAAGAATTGAGCTAAAGCAACTCTAATGGTGTGAACATAACAATGCTTTATGTAAAAGTGGTAACCCCACTTGTGCTTAAACGATGAGTATGACCTACGATCAAATGTTCTCATTTGACTCCTAAGTCAATATACTCATATATAGATGACCTAGTCATCGCCAATTGCTTGATAGATGCTAGAGTGTTTGTGCATGCTTTGCCACATATTTCATTTGCCATTTTATTGTGTGAGCATGTTGATTGCATATTTTTCCCATCCGAGGACATCCATTTGTTGCTTCGGTTGTTTGGCTCTTCTTCTTTTGCCAAATGGATGGGCAAGAATGCCCAAGAACTTTCTCTAGCTATATATGCTTTTCTCGTCTCAAACTCTATTCATGCTACATCACCAAAGTTTGACCAAGTCAGATCCGAACCCTCTGGGTGAGGAGCACGCGGAGTCACCGATTTGTCATAGACTTAAACCTCCAAAACCTCGCTGTGCATTTCGGTCTGACCTATCCATCCCTTTCGGTCACACCGAGTTCACTAAGTTGATCTAGGTTTTCAATCTCGGTGCAACCGATTAGAACCATTCGGTCAAACCAAGTTGCAGTAACCGCTTGCGATTCTGCATCTCGGTGCCACCGAGTTGCTCCACTCGGTCACACCGACAGGGTCAGGATATATATACTGACGGGTCAAATTTTGGAAAATTTTCTGAAACCTTTTCACCCGCGCGTGTCCTGCTCTACTGACTCGGGTCTCCGGATCATCTCCTCGTCGCTAGCAACCTCCCGCCGCTGGTCTCCGTCACCGTCAACAGAAATCTTCACCGCCGTTGCCACCATAGCAAGCTCATCGCCAAGTTAGGGTATGAGTTTGATCCTTTGTGCAATCTTTACCTCCGATTCTTAGCACAAAGTCAGTGCCATGATTCTTGCCACGTATGAGATCATCGTATCTAGCAAAAACTTCCTTTAGATTAGTTTTGATTCAAAAATTTAGGGTTAGGTTTCTGCCAAACTCATCTCAGACCGACCAAGTTGTGGAAATCGGTCTCACCGATTTGGCTTAGGCCATTGCACTTGTAACTTTCAGTCTGACCGAAACAATCAAATCAGTGTGACCGATTTCAACTCTCAGTGAAACCCTAGCAATCTCGGAGTCACCGAACTGTGTTTTGGTCTGACCGATTCCACTAGTTTAGACTCCAAAGTTGCTTCGGTGTCACCGAGTTTAATAAATCGGTAGCTCCAAAATGCTTTCTGTGGAAAACTAAAATTAAGTTTTTGACTCATTTGTTTTGCAAAATCTCTGCACTTTGTGATGCTCATCCACTCTATCTCATCTATAACTGTTCATAGGGCCAGCTTTCAGTTTGTAGTGTCAATAATGTAAGATCAGAGTGATAGCCAGAACAAGTCTGAGGAGCAGGTAAATCTGAGTGAGGGCACTAGTCCCTCTAGCAATTATGATGAAGGCAGTATAAGTACTCCTAGCAACCTGCCTAAGGCTGCTACTAGGCAGAGGAGAAAGAGAAATTTTGATTCTGAGGATGAATACTATGTTGCTGCTGAGGAGGAGGTCAGCTCCAAGAAGAAGGTTGTCAAGAAGGAATTTGGCACAGTTGCGTCAACAAAGCCTGGTCTGAACAAGAAGGCTCCTGCAAAGAGAGTGCCCATGTCCAAAGCCAAAGCCTCAACACAAGAAACCATTGGGTTCACTCTTGAACCAAAGGAGGTTGGTGAGGGCTGATGACCCACAAGTATAAGGGATCTATCGTAGTCCTTTCGATAAGTACGAGTGTCAAACCCAGCAAGGAGCAAAAGGAAATGACAAGCGGTTTTCAGTAAGGTATTCTCTGCAAGCACTGAAATTATCAACAACAGATAGTTTTGTGATAAGGTAATTCGTAACGGGTAACAAGTAATAAAAGTAAACAAGGTGCAGCAAGGTGGCCCAATCCTTTTTGTAGCAAAGGATAAGCCTGGACAAACTCTTATATAAAGGAAAGCGCTCCCGAGGACACATGGGAGTTATCGCCAAGCTAGTTTTCATCATGCTCATATGATTCGCGTTCGTTACTTTGATAATTTGATATGTGGGTGGACCGGTGCTTGGGTACTACCCTTACTTGGACAAGCATCCCACTTATGATTAACCCCTCTCGCAAGCATCCACAACTACGAAAGAAGAATTAAGGTAAACCTAACCATAGCATGAAACATATGGATCCAAATCAGCCCCTTACGAAGCAACACATAAACTAGGGTTTAATCTTCTGTCGCTCTAGCAACCCATCATCTACATATTACTTCCCAATGCCTTCCCCTAGGCCCAAACAATGGTGAAGTTTCATGTAGTCGATGTTCACATGACACCACAAGAGGAAAGACTGAAGGAAATATGCCCTAGAGGCAATAATAAAGTTGTTATTTATATTTCCTTATATCATGATAAATGTTTATTATTCATGCTAGAACTGTATTAACCGGGAACTTAGTACATGTGTGAATACATAGACAAACAGAGTGTCACTAGTTCGCCTCTACTTGACTAGCTCGTTGAATCAATGATGGTTATGTTTCCTAACCATAGACATGAGTTATCATTTGATTAACAGGATCACATCACTAGAGAATGATGTGATTGACTTGACCCATCTGTTAGCTTAGCATGATGATCGTTTAGTTTTTTTGCTATTGCTTTCTTCATGACTTATACATGTTCCTATGACTATGAGATTATGCAACTCCCGAATACCGGAGGAACACTTTGTGTGCTACGAAACGTCACAACGTAACTGGGTGATTATAAAGGTGCTCTACAGGTGTCTCCAATGGTACTTATTGAGTTGGCATAGTTCGAGATTAGGATTTGTCACTCCGATTGTCGGAGAGGTATCTCTGGCCCTCTCGGTAATGCACATCACTATAAGCCTTGCAAGCAATGCAACTAATGAGTTAGTTGTGGGATGATGCATTACGGAAATGAGTAAAGAGACTTGCGGTAACAAGATTGAGCTAGGTATTGAGATACCAACGATCGAATCTCGGGCAAGTAACATACCGATGACAAAGGGAACAACGTATGTTGTTATGCGGTTTGACCGATAAAGATCTTCGTTGAATATGTAGGAACCAATATGAGCATCCAGGTTCCGCTATTGGTTATTGACCGGAGACATATCTCGGTCATGTCTACATAGTTCTCGAACCCGTCGGGTCCGCACGCTTAAAGTTCTGTGACGATCGGTATTATGAGTTTATATGTTTTGATGTACCGAAGGTAGTTCAGAGTCCCGGATATGATCATGGACATGACGAGGAGTCTCTAAATGGTTGAGACATAAAGATGAAGCCTATGTTTGGACACCGGAAGAGTTCTGGGTGAAATCGGGATTTTACCGGAGTGCCGGAGGGGTTACCGGAACCCCCGGGGGTTAATGGGCCTTGTTGGGCCCTAGTAGAGAGAGAGGGGCCGGACAGGGCAGGCCGCGCGCCCCTCCCCCTTTCCTTCTCCTTCTCCCCCTTCCTTTTCCCCTCCTAGTAGGAGTAGGAAAGAGGGGAGTCCTACTACTTCTAGGAGGAGGACTCCTCCTCCTGGCGCGCCCTACAGGGCCGGCCGGCCTCCCCCCTTGCTCCTTTGTATACGGGGCAGGGGGCACCCTAGAACACACAAGTTGATCATTGATCTCTCCCAGCCGTGTGCGGTGCCCCCCTCCACCATAATCCACTTCGGTCATATCATAGCGGTGCTTAGGCGAAGCCCTGTGTCGGTAGCTTCATCAACATCGTCACCATGCCATCGTGCTGACAAAACTCTCCCTCGAGCTTTACTGGATCGTGAGTTCGCGGGATGTCACGGAGCTGAACGTGTGCTAAATGCGGAGGTGTCGTACGTTCGGTACTGAGGATCGATCGATCGTGAAGACGTACGACTACATCAGCCGCGTTGTCATAACAATTCCGCTTAACGGTCTACAAGGGTACGTACACAACACTCTCCCCTCTCGTTGCTATGCATCACCATGATCTTGTGTGTGCGTAGGATTTTTTTTTGAAATTACGACATTCCCCAACAGTGGCATCCGAGCCAGGTTTATGCGTAGATGTTATATGCACGAGTAGAACACAAGTGAGTTGTGGGTGATACAAGTCATACTGCTTACCAGCAGGCCATACTTTGGTTCGGCGGTATTGTTGGATGAAGCGGCCCGGACCGACATTACGCGTACACTTACGCGAGACTGGTTCTACCGACGTGCTTTGCACACAGGTGGCTGGCGGGTGCGAGTTTCTCCAACTTTAGTTCAACCAAGTGTGACTACGCCCGGTCCTTGTTGAATGTTAAAACAACACTAACTTGATGAACTATCGTTGTGGTTTTGATGCATAGGTAAGAACAGTTCTTGCTCAGTCCGCAGCAGCCACGTAAAACTTGCAACAACAAAGTAGAGGACGTCTAACTTGTTTTTGCAGGGCTTGTTGTGATGTGATATGGTCAAGACGTGATGAGATATAAGTTGTTGTATGATATGATCATGTTTTGTTGAAAGTTATCGGCAACTGGCAGAAGCCTTATGGTTGTCTCTTTATTGCATAAGATGCAAGCGCCAAACAATTGCTTTACTTTATTGCTATGCGATAGCAATAGTTGCAAGAGAAATAGTTGGAGAGACGATCATGTGACTACACATTGATAGAGATCAAGATGATGGAGATCATGGTGTCATACCGGTGACGATAAAGATCATGACGATACCTTGGAGATGGAGATCAAAGGCACAAGATGATGATGGCCATATCATGTCACATATTTTGATTGCATCTGATGTTTATCCTTTATGCATCTTATTTTGCTTAGTTCGGTGGTAGCATTATAAGATGATCTCTCACTAAAAAAATTCAAGGTACAAGTGTTCTCCCTGAGTATGCACCATTGCAAAAGTTCGTCGTGCCGAGACACCACGTGATGATCGGGTGTGATAAGCTCAACGTTCTTATATAACGGGTGCAAGCCAGTTTTGCACACACAGAATACTCGGGTTAAACTTGACGAGCCTAGCATATACAGATATGGCCTCGGAACACTGAGACCGAAAGGTCGAGCATGAATCATATAGTAGATATGATCAACATAGTGATGTTCACCATTGAAAGCTACTCCATTTCACGTGATGATCGGTTATGGTTTAGTTGATTTGGATCACGTGATCACTTAGATGATTAGAGGGATGTCTATCTAAGTGGGAGTTCTTAAGTAATATGATTAATTGAACTTAAATTTATCATGAACTTAGTCCTGATAGTATTTGCATATCTATGTTGTAGATCAATAGCTCGCGATGTAGCTCCCCGTTTATTTTTGATATGTTCCTAGAGAAAAACTAAGTTGAAAGATGTTAGTAGCAATGATGCGGATTGGATCCATGATCTGAGGATTATCCTCATTGCTGCACAGAAGAATTATGTCCTTGATGCACCGCTAGGTGACAGACCCATTGAAGGAGCAGATGCAGACGTTATGAACGTTTGGCGAGCTCCATATGATGACTACTTGATAGTTTAGTGCACCATGCTTTACGACTTAGAATCGGGGCTTCAAAGACGTTTTGAACGCCATGGAGCATATGAGATGTTCCAAGAGTTGAAATTAGTATTTCAGACTCATGCCCATGTCGAAAGGTATGCGACCTTTGACAAGCACTTTGCCTACAAGATGGAGGAGAATAGCTCAGCTAGTGAGCATGTGCTCAGAATGTCCGAGTACTACAATCACTTGAATCAAGTGGGAGTTAATCTTCTAGATAAGATAGTGATTGACAGAGTTCTCTAGTCACTATCACCAAGTTACTAGAACTTCGTGATGAACTATAATATGCAAGGGATAACGAAAACGATTCCCAAGCTCTTCGTGGTGCTAAAATCGACGAAGGTAGAAATCAAGAAAAACATCAAGTGTTGATGGTTGACAAGACCACTAGTTTCAAGAAAAGGGCAAAGGGAAGAAGGGGAACTTCAAGAAGAACAACAAGCAAGTTGCTGCTCAAGTGAAGAAGCCCAAGTCTAGACCTAAGCCAGAGACTAAGTGCTTCTACTGCAAAGGGACTGGTCACTGGAAGCACAACTGCCCCAAGTACTTGGCGGATAAGAAGGATGGCAAAGTGAACAAAGGTATATTTCATATACATGTTATTGATGTGTACTTTACTAGTGTTTATATCAACCCCTCAGTATTTGATACTAGTTCAGTTGCTGAGATTAGTAACTCGAAACGGGAGTTGCAGAATGAACAGAGACTAGTTAAGGGTGAAGTGACGATGTGTGTTGGAAGTGGTTCCAAGATTGATGTGATCATCATCGCACACTCCCTATACTTTCGGGATTAGTGTTGAACCTAAATAAATGTTATTTGGTGTTTGTGTTAAGCATGAATATGATTTGATCATGTTTATTGCAATACGATTATTCATTTGAAGTCAGAGAATAATTGTTGTTCTGTTTGCATGAATAAAACCTTCAATGATCATACACCCAAGGTGAATGGTTTATTGAATCTCGATCGTAGTGATACACATATTCATAATATTGAAGCCAAAAGATGCAAAGTTAATAATGATAGTGCAACTTATTTTTGGCACTGCCGTTTAGGTCATATTGGTGTAAAGCGCATGAAGAAAATCCATGCTGATGGGCTTTTGGAATCACTTGATTGTGAATCAGTTGATGCTTGCGAACCATGCCTAATGGGCAAGATGACTAAGACTCCGTTCTCCGGAACAATGGAGCAAGCAACAGACTTGTTGGAAATAATACATACTAATGTATGCAGTCCGATGAGTGTTGAGGCTCGCGGCAGGTATCGTTATTTTCTGACCTTCACAGATGATTTGAGTAAGATATGGGTATATCTTCTTGATGAAACATAAATCTGAAACAATTGAAAAGTTCAAATAATTTCAGAGTGAAGTGGAAAATCATCGTAACAAGAAAAAAAAGTTTCTACGATTTGATCGTGGAGGAGAATATTTGAGTTACGAGTTTGGTCTTCATTTGAAACAATGCGGAATAGTTTCACAACTCACGCCACCTGGAACATCACAGCGTAATGGTGTGTCCGAACTTCATAACCGTACTTTATTAGATATGGTGCGATCTATGATGTCTCTTACCGATTTATCACTATCATGTTGGGGTTATGCATTAGAGACAGCTGCATTCACGTTAAATAGGGCACCATCTAAATCCGTTGAGACAACACCATATGAACTGTGGTTTGGCTAGAAACCTAAGCTGTTGTTTCTTAAAGTTTGGGGCTGCGATGCTTATGTGAAAAAAATTCAACCTGATAAGCTCGAACCCAAATCGGAGAAATGTGTCTTCATAGAATACCCAAAGGAAACTGTTGGGTACACCTTCTATCACAGATCCAAAGGCAAGATCTTTGTTGCTATAAGTGGATCCTTTCTAGAGAAGGAGTTTCTCTCGAAAGAAGTGAGTGGGAGGAATGTAGGACTTGATGAGGTAATTGTACCTTAGTAGTTCATCACAGGAATCAGTTCCAGTGATCTCTACACCAATTAGTAAGGAAGCTAATGATGATGATCATGAAACTTCAGATCAAGTTACTACCGAACCTCATAGGACAACCAGAGTATGGTCGGCACCAGAGTGGTACGGTAATCCTTTCTGGAAGTCATGTTACTAGACCATGACGAACCTACGAACTATGAGGAAGCGATGATGAGCCCAGATTCCGCGAAATGGCTTAAGGCCATGAAATCTGAGATGGGATCCATGTATGAGAACAAAATATGGACTTTGATTGACTTGCCCGATGATCGATGATTCATTAAGAATAAATGGATCTTCAAAAGGAAGACGGACGCTAATGGTAGTGTTACTATCTACAAAGCTCTAATTGTCGCAAAAATGTTTTCGACAAGTTCAAGGTGTTGACTACGATGAGAATTTCTCACTCATATCGATGCTTAAAAGTCTGTCTGAATCATGTTAGCAGTTGCCGCATTTTATGAAATCTGGCAAATGGATATCAAAACCACATTCCTTAATGGATTTATTAAAGAAGAGTTGTATATGATGGAACCTTATGGTTTTGTCGATCCTAAAGGTGCTAACAAAGTGTGAAAGATCCAGCGATCCATCTATGGACTAGTGCAAGCATCTCGGAGTTGGAATATATGCTTTGATAAAGTGATCAAAGCATATGGTTTTATACAGACTTGCGGTGAAGCCTGTATTACCAGAAAGTGAGCGGGAGCACTACAACATTTCTGATAAGTATATGTGAATGACATATTGTTGATCAGAAATAATGTAGAATTTTCTGGAAAGCATAAAGGAGTGTTTGAAAAGAGTTTTTCAAAGAAAGACCTCGATGAAGCTGCTTACACATTGAGCATCAAGATCTATAGAGATAGATCAAGACGCTGATAAGTTTTTTCAATGAGTACATATCTTGACAAGATTTTGAAGTAGTTCAAAATGGAACAGTTAAAGAGGAGTTCTTGCCTGTGTTGCAAGGTGTGAAGTTGAGTAACGACTCAAAACCCGACCACGGCAGAAAATAGAAAGAGAATGAAAAGTCATTCCCTATGCCTTAGTCATAGGTTCTATAAAGTATGCTATGTTGTTTACCAGTCCTATTGTATACCTTAGCATTTTTCTGGCAAGGGAGTACAATGGTGATCTAGGAGTAGATCACTGGGCAGCGGTCAAAATTATCCTTAGAGGACTAAGGAAATATTTCTCAGTTATGGAGGTGATAAAAGAGTTCATCGTAAAGAGTTACGTCGATGCAAGCTTTTTACATCGATCTAGATGACTCTAAGTCTCGATCTGGATACATATTGAAAGTGGGAGCAATTAGCTAGACTAGCTCCGTGCAGAGCATTGTAGACATAGAAATTTGCGAAATACATACAGATCTAAATGTTGCAGACCCGTTGACTAAATTTCTCTCATGAGCAAAACATGATCACTCTTTGGTTATTAATCACATAGCGATGTGAACTAGATTATTGACTCTAGTAAACCCTTTGGGTGTTAGGAACATGGAGATGTGAACTAATCACATAAAGATGTGAACTATTGGTGTTAAATCACATGTCGATGTGAACTAGATTATTGGCTCTAGTGCAAGTGGGAGACTGGAGGAAATATGCCCTAGAGGCAATAATAAAGTTGTTATTTATATTTCCTTATATCATGATAAATGTTTATTATTCATGCTAGAATTGTATTAACCAGAAACTTAGTACATGTGTGAATTCATAGACAAACAGAGTGTCACTAGTTTGCCTCTACTTGACTAGCTCGTTGAATCAATGATGGTTATGTTTCCTAACCATAGACATGAGTTGTCATTTGATTAACGGGATCACATCATTAGAGAATGATGTGATTGACTTGACCCATCCATTAGCTTAGCATGATGATCGTTTAGTTTTCTTGCTATTGCTTTCTTCATGACTTATACATGTTCCTATGACTATGAGATTATGCAACTCCCTAATACCGGAGGAACACTTTGTGTGCTACCAAATGTCACAATGTAACTCGGTGATTATAAAGGTGCTCTACAGGTGTCTCCGATGGTACTTGTTGAGTTGGCATAGATCGAGATTAGGATTTGTCACTCCGATTGTCGGAGAGGCCCTCTCGGTAATGCACATCACTATAAGCCTTGCAAGCAATGCAACTAATGAGTTAGTTGCTGGATGATGCATTACGGAAACGAGTAAAGAGACTTGACGGTAATGAGGTTGAACTAGGTATTGAGATACCGACGATCGAATCTCGGGCAAGTAACATACCAATGACAAAGGGAACAACGTATGTTGTTATGCGGTTTGACTGATAAGGAACTTTGTAGAATATGTAGGAACCAATATGAGCATCCAGGTTCTGCTATAGGTTATTGACCGGAGACATGTCTCGGTCATGTCTACATAGTTCTCGAACCCGTAGGGTCCGCACGCTTAAAGTTCTGTGACGATTGGTATTATGAGTTTATATGTTTTGATGTACCGAAGGTAGTTCAGAGTCCCGGATATGATCACGGACATGACGAGGAGTCTCGAAATGGTCGAGACATAAAGATTGATATATTGGAAGCCTACATTTGGACACCGGAAGAGTTCCGGGTGAAATCGGGATTTTACCGGAGTGCTGGAGGGGTTACCAAACCCCCCGGGGGTTAATGTGCCTTGTTGGCCCCTAGTGGAGAGATAGAGGGGCCGGCCAGGGCAGGCCGCACCCCCTCCCCCTCTGGTCCGAATTGGACTAGGAAGGGGGGGGGAGGCGGCGCCCCCTTTCCTTCTCCTTCTCCCCTTCCTTTTCCCCTCCTAGTAGGAGTAGGAAAGAGGGGAGTCCTACTCCTACTAGGAGGAGGACTCCTCCTCCTAGCGTGCCCTACAGGGCCGGCCGGCCTCCTCCCTTGCTCCTTTATATACAGGGGCTGGGGCACCCTAGAACACACATGTTGATCATTGATCTCTCCCAGCCGTGTGCGGTGCCCCGCCTCCACCATAATCCATCTCGGTCATATCGTAGTGGTGCTTAGGCAAAGCCCTGCGTCGGTAGCTTCATCAACGTAGTCACCATGCCATCGTGCTAACGAAACTCTCCCTCAAGCTTTACTGGATCGTGAGTTCGCGGGACGTCACTGAGCTGAAGTGTGCTGAACGCGGAGGTGCCGTACGTTCGGTACTGAGGATCGGTCGATCAGGAAGACATACGACTACATCAACCGCGTTGTCATAAGGCTTCCACTTAATGGTCTACGAGGGTACGTGGACAACACTGTCCCCTCTCGTTGCTATGTATCACCATGATCTTGCCTGTGCATAGGATTTTTTTTGAAATTACTACATTCCCCAACAAAGACAACATACATCTCATAAAAATATCGAATGAATACCAAATTCACATGACTACTTATAGCAAGACTTCTCCCATGTCCTCAGGAACAAATGTAACTACTCACAAATCATATTCATGTTCATAATCATAGGGGTATTAATATGCATAAAGGATCTGAACATATAATCTTCCACCGAATAAACCAACTAGCATCAACTACAAGGAGTAATCAACACTACTAGCAACCCACAGGTACCAATCCGAGGTTTTGAGACAAATATTGGATACAAGAGATGAACTAGGGTTTGAGAGGAGGTGGTGCTGGTGAAGATGTTGATGGAGATTTACCCCCTCCCGATGAGAGGATCGATGGTGATGATTTCCCCCTCCCGGAGGGATGTTTCCCTGGCAGAATAGCTCCGCCGGAGCCCTAGATTGGTTCCGCCTCAAGACGGCGACGCTTCGTCCCGAAAGCTTCCTTCTTATTTTTTCAGGGCAAAAGACACCTTATACCAAAAGATGGACATCGGGGGCCTGCC
>NC_057797.1:149740707-149781647 GCF_018294505.1 Triticum aestivum | reverse complement strand
CCCCCCACCCTCGTGGACGGTGGCTGGCTCCCCTCTGGTGCTTTCTTCACCCAATATTTTCAATATATTCCAAAACTGACTTTCATGGAGTTTCAGGACTTTTGGAGTTGTGCAGAATAGGTCTCTAATATTTGCTCCTTTTCCAGCCCAGAATTCCCGTTGTCGGCAATCTCCCTCTTCATGTAAACCTTGTAAAATAAGAGAGAAAAGGCATAAGTATTGTGACATAATGTGTAATAACAGCCCATATGCCATAAATATTGATATAAAAGCATGATGCAAAAATGTACGTATCAACTCCCCCAAGATTATACCTCGCTTGTCCTGAAGCGGAAGCCGATATCGAAAAATATATCCACATGTTTAGAGATAGAGGTGTCGATAAAATAAAATACGGACATGAGGGCATCATGATCACTCTTAGAACAGAAACATATATATATATATATATATATATATATATATATATATATATAGTCATATGGTTTCTTATGCTAAAGTAACAATCTTATTCACAATGTAAAGTATGAATCAACAACTTCA
Source organism: Triticum aestivum (assembly GCF_018294505.1). Taxonomy (NCBI): domain Eukaryota; kingdom Viridiplantae; phylum Streptophyta; class Magnoliopsida; order Poales; family Poaceae; genus Triticum; species Triticum aestivum. The sequence continues at coordinate 149,781,104 of NC_057797.1, read as the reverse complement.
TTGAAAACTAACAAACTATAATCTCAGTCACTGAAGCAATTGCAATTTATCATAACATCAGAAAGAGCCAATATAAGAGCTTTTCAGCAAGTCCACATACTCAACTATCATTTAGTCTTTCACAATTGCTAACACTCACGCAATACTTATGGGTATGATGTTTTAATCGGACACAGAGAAAGATAGGGGCTTATAGTTTTGCCTCCCAACCTTTTACCTCAAGGGTAATGTCAACAATAATAGTTTATGAAAACCCACATCCAATTAGCTATAAATATCAAGATCTTTCCAACACACAGTGCTTGCCAAATGATAAAATGTAAAAAGGAAAGGTGAATATCACCATGACTCTTGTATATGGTATAGGACAAAAATAAAAGATAGGCCCTTCGCAGAGGGAAGCAGAGGTTGTCATGTGCTTTTATGGTTGGATGCACAAAATCTTAATGCAAAAGAATGTCACTTTATATTGCCACTTGTGATAGGGACCTTTATTATGCAGTCTGTCTCTTTTATTTCTTCCATATCACAAGATCGTATAAAGCTTATTTTCTCCACACTAATAGATCATACATATTTAGAGAGCAATTGTTTATTGTTGCAACAATGAAAACTTACTTGAAGGATCTTACTCAATCCATAGGTAGATATGGTGGACTCTCATGGCAAAATTGGGTTTAAGGATATTTGGAAGCACAAGTAGTACCTCTACTTGGTGCAAAGAATTTGGCTAGCATGAGGGGGAAAGGCAAGCTCAACATGTTGGATGATCCATGACAATATAATTTATTTCAGATATAAGAAAACATAACCCATTACGTTGTCTTCCTTGTCTAACATCAACTTTTTAGCATGTCATATTTTAATGAGTGCTCACAATGATAAAAGATGTCCAAGATAGTATATTTATATGTGAAAACCTCTCTTTCTTTATTACTTCCTATTAATTGCAACGATGACCAAAACTATGTTTGTCAACTCTCAACAACTTTTATTCATCATACTCTTTATATGTGAAGTCATTACTCTCCATAAGATCAATATGATCTCTTTATTTCTTTTTATTCTTTCTCTTTTTTTCTCAAGATCATAGCAAGATAACCAAGCCCTTGACTCAAAACTAATCTTTATTATATATAGCTCACGGACTCGATTACATAGATAAGGATCAATACTAAAACTCAAAGCTAGATCATACTAAACTTTATTCTACTAGATCAAGATGTAACCAAAAGGATCAAACTAAGAAAAATGGTAAAGATAGAAGTGTGATGGTGATACGATACTGGGGCACTCCCCCAAGCTTGACTGTTGCCAAGGGGAGTGCCCATACCCGATACTCAGTTCTCCTTTGGTGGTGATGGAGTTATTGATGATGTAGGCTTGTTGTCCATCTTCCATGGCATAGGCTCACCATCATAGAAGGATGATCGAGTATCCGAGATCCTCCAATATGCAGCCAAACTCATCCTATTGAATCGATATTCATACTCATAGTTTTGGTTCTTCAGGTCATAGATCTGGGCTTGGAGGTGCTCGATTTTCTCGTGAAGCTTGAGGATGGTCTCCCCAATGTTCTTGGCATCCAGCTTGTGGTTGTTGGTGAACTCCGCAATCATCATGTGGTTGGCGTCAAGTCCAGGTTCCACCATCCCCTGGCACTTGAAAACTTGTTGCTCCATTGCTTCGAGTCTTGTCTCCACGCTTCCGGTCCTCCTTGGTCCCTCAACATCGCGGATGTGCAACACCCCCTCACGCAACTCAATGGTTTGAGGGTGTTGTAGCACCTCCGCGAGGTAGGGGTTGATGACCTTCTCCAAAAACTTATCCTTGGGGGCGCTTGAGGACGTCATGATGATCTAGACCTGTCAGAAAAGCATCTTGAAACAAAAGCAGGAGATATTTGTGTGGCACAATGGTCAAAACCTTCAGGAGATTATATAATGAATTTTTACTGACCAAAAGAAGTATCATGCAAGAAAACAGAGTCCGGAGGGCACACAAGGTGCCCACGAGGCGGGGGCGCACCCTCCACCCTCGTGGACGCCTCGTGTCCTTTTCGGACTACTTCTTATTTTCCTATTTCTTAAATATTCCAAAACGGAGAAAATAGCTATTAGAACTGTTTTGGAGTTGGTTTACTTACCATACCACATACTGATACATCTCCAACGTCTCCAACGTATCTATAATTTTTGATTGTTCCATGCTATTATATTATCTGTTTTGGATGTTTAATGGGCTTTAATATACCTCTTTATATTATTTTTGGGACTAACCTACTAACCAAAGGCCCAGTGCAAATTGCTGTTTTTTTGCCTTTTTTAGTGTTTCGCAGAAAAGGAATATCATACGGAATCCAAATGGAATGAAACCTTCTGGAGAGTTATTTTTGGAACAAAGACAATCCAGGAGACTTGGAGTGGACGTCAAGGGAGAAACGAGGTGGCCACGAGGTAGGAGGGCGCGCCCAGGGGGTAGGCGTGCCCCCTGTCGTGGTTCTAAGTCTGACAGTAGAATGGGGGGTAGGTATGTAGAGGCAAGATCCTAGCTATGGAGGAGTTGTACATGCGAGTTTTACGAGTTCAGACCCTTCTCGGAGGAAGTAACAGCCCTACGTCTCAGAGCCCAGAGGCGGTCGACTGGATATATGCGTGTGAGTTACAGGGGGTGCAGACCCTTGTCGCGGAGGAGGGGGTGGCTTATATAGAGTGCGCCAGGACCCCAGCCAGCCCACGTTACAAAGGGTTCAATGTACATTAAGGCAGGGCGTTAATGGTAGCACTAGTAATAAAGAGATATAAATGATCTTTAAGGTTACAGAGTGAATGACCGACCGTTGCCATCCTGAGTGATGTTAGGCCTTCTACACTTCGAGTGGTTTCTTGTATCGTCGAGTGTCTTCAAGACTATCGAGTGGAACATAGCTTTATGGTCGAGTGGATGATGATTTTTCTTCGACTGCTTCTGGTTCTTTTAGAGGTTCCCTAGGTACATAGCTTCGTCATTAGCCCCCGAATGGATCAGGGTTTGAGTGAGGAAGGAGTTGAGAACACTTCCGACTCATTCTTCGTGCCATGAGTATATCTTGCTCTGGATCAATGAACTGAGGAGATAACATCAACTTCTTTTTCAGTCGCCTTGGTCCATTCTTAGTTTTTGTCGAGTGAACTTTCATGGTAGAGTTCCGAATGATAATGTGGAGGATGTTTTCAGTCTGACAAGTTGCTCTGCTCTCTACGGATTTCGCGGGATTCGAATTTTGGGAAGCGCGCCAGACGGGCGGGGCCATGGTAATCGGGGCAGATTAGGCAGGTCGCCTTGATCCCCGCGCCACCTTTTTCGCCACGTATTGCGCACGCGACTATTGCAGGATTTGTTTAGATCATCTAGGCCTACCAGTCAGTCACTCGGGGAATGACCTTATAAAAGGCACCGGGCCGGGTCTTTGCACATCGCGCTCCCATTTTCTTCCTTCTTCCCCAGACTTCTCTGCTGCGCTCGCTTCCGCTCTCGGCGTCGCAACCTCGCTCGGACTCGATCCGCCGCCATGGGGAAAGAGAAGACGGTGGCGTTGGAGCACGCGAAGAAGGCGACCACGAAGGCGAAGGGCAAGAGGACCAGCCGGGGCGGATCGTCGTCAAGATCCGGCCTGCCGCCGGGCTGGATCCAGGGCATCTGGATCCACTCGACAATGAGCCAGGACGACCTCGACGATCTGGTGGAGGGGGACTGATCCCCCACAAATCGGCGCGGCTCCCGGGCAACGAGACCGAGCCGCAGCCGCGGGAGGGTGAGTGCGTTCTCCTCGCCACCCACGTCGACCGTGGGTTTTCTTTGCCTCCCCATCCTTTCTTTCGTGGCTTTCTGAACTTCTTCGGGGCTCAACTCCACCACTTCACTCCAAACACCATAGTCTATCTGGTTGCTTTTGTGTCGATGTGTGAAAATTTCTTGGGTTGTCGACCGCACTGGGGTCTCTTCAAACACATCTTCACCTGTCGCTCCCAGTCGGTCAAGAAGGCCAAACCGAGTGACGAGAGGACGCACGTGATCTAGATGTGCGGGGGCCTTGGTATCCAGATGAGGAACAAAAGTACCTTCCCAGCGATGATCCTTCCCGGCTCGGTCCGGGGCTGGCAGTCGACTTGGTTTTACTGTAAGGACCAGCCGACCCCGGGCCAGTCGACTGAACTTCCTCCCTTTTCTCTAGCTCGAGTGGAGAAGCCCTCCTCCTTGAGGGTGGTCCCAGAAGAGAAGGCGCAGGTCAAGGTGTTGGTCGAGCGGGTCGTCCAACTTGTCCATGATGGGGTGATTGGGATGGACCTGCTGGAGGTCTTTCTCAGTCGACGCATCCAACCGCTTCAGGCCCGTGACCATCCGATGTGGATGTACTCGGGACTTGAGGACTCCACTCGGATCCACCCGGAGGACGTCAGTGAAGACACCTTGGAGAAGTGGCTGAGGGGAATCACTAGCAACAAAGACAATCCCCGGGGGTCTAGGAGGGTGATTCCATTCGACCACACGCACCAGCCGAACAGGTATGATTCTGCTTTGCCAAGTATCTTCCCGATTCACTGTGTGACACCTTGTTGATGGTCGACTATATTTCTTTTGCTCGTTGTCTTTTCAGGCTCTCATTGATATGTACTCGATGCCCAATGGAGTGCAGGGGCAAGACGTCGAGGAAGGAGTGAGCGGGGGCGAGAGCGGCGAGTGGCACTCGGATGCCGAGGAGGACGAGGAGAGCGACGACTCGACTGATGACGAAGAGGTCGACTCGCCTCCTCGCAGAGAGAGGAGATCCAAGCACGCTCACGACCCGGAGAGCACCCCGGACCTGGCGACCGCGCCGACTGGGCAATCTTCGAAGTGCCCCCAGACGTCTTCCCCAGTGCCAATTGAGAAGGCCCCGAAGCAGCTCAAGGTCGTGCCGCCTCCAGCGCCAAAAGCACCAAAGGCCACCTCCTCCAAACCGCCAAAGGCTTTACCTAGGATCAAAGTGGCCGTCCCCACCCTCTCCGGGTAATCATCTGACCTATTCTTTTTGTCGACTTGAGCAACAGAACGTGACTGACTAAGTGCGGACGTTTGCAGTGCTGCTACATCAGGAACCTCTTCCTACCAGTACCGGGACGAGGAGATGGAAGACGCGGTTACCTCCAACCCAGGTAAAAAATCTTATGATCTTGTTCTTGATTACTTGGTCGATTGAATTCGAGTGGTTCATTTGGGGTCGACTGATCTTCCCGCAGCTCCACCCAACGTCATCGATCTCCCAGACGATGATGAAGATGTGGCTCCTAGGCCTAGAAAGAGCAAAAAGGTAGCAGCTGGCAAGGCGTCTCAGCAGGGACCAATGACAACACCAACCGTCAGTCAACCTGAAGACGCGGGTGGGGCCTCTGTAACTTTCGCTGTACCCTTGTCGAGTGAGCGCCCCGCACCGTTGATTGTACCGCTGATTCCTTCCGTCGTCCCATCTCATGCCTCGGAGGCCCAAGCTGCTGCATCTGGGTTGTCTGCCCTCTTCTTCACCAGCTACCCTGTCCCGGAAAACCAGTCGGATGCGGCTGCGGAAGCCATCCGTCAGGCTAACGTGATGATGGAGCGGATGAAGACGGTGCACGAGAATAGCCAGGCTGCTTACGACGCCAGCGCTGCTCTCCGGGCCAATGTCCAGGTACATAAACTTTCGACTGACCTTGTTCTGTCAGGATATGCTATCTGAAATATTTTTCTTCCATACAATCTCCTATGTTTGCGTCGAATCTGTACACCCACTGGGTGTTTTGTTGCCTTTGGTATTTGCACTCTTTCACTCGGTCTGGGCGAGTAGGATCTGAACCGGTGGGGGCACGCTAAGTTCACCCACTGGGTGTAGTCCCCGAGACCGCAGTCGACTGCTAGCAGTCGACTGGGGTCTGAGGTCTTTTTCCTTTCTTTTCATCCACTCAACCTAGGCGGACCGGTCGAATGGGACCCGAACCAGTGGGGGCACGTCAAGTGCACCCACTGGGTGTAGTCCCCGAGACCGCGGTCGACTGCTGGCAGTCGGCCGGGGTCTGAATAGTTTTTTTACTTGATCCACGCGGACCGGTTGAGTTGGGTCTTAATCAGCGGGGCACGCCAAGTGCACCCGCTGGGTGTAGTCCCCGAGACCGCAGTCGACTGCGTGCGGTCGGCTGGGGTCTAAGTGAACTCTTTAAGTTTTATCTACTCGGAAGTAAACAACCTTTGATCTTGTCGATTGACACGTCTTTTGCCTTCTGCAGAAGTCTTGTACTCTCATTTCCATGTTTGCTGAACTTGAGGAGAAGCAGAGGCAACTCAACCTCGACTTGGAATTGGCCCAGCAGAATCTGAAGAAAGCTCAAGATGAAGCTGCCGGTATGGAAGGTAACTGCCTGTCGACTGTCTTTTAAAAAAAATTCTTCGAACTCTTGTCTGATCCGATTGCTTCTTTTGCAGAGAAAATGAAGTTGGCTCTAGAGAAGAAGGACTCGGACCTTGCCGCTGCGCAGAAGGAAGCCCAAGATAAAACTGCCCTTGCAAACCAGAAGCTGGCTTCAGTCGGAGCACTAGAAGGGGAGGTGAACAAGCTGAAGTCCTGCCTCAATGAATCTAATCGAGAAGTGACTCATCTGAAGAAAGACAAACTTGTCTTGAATGAAAAACTGGAGTCTGCGGTCCACAAGAGGAACGACATGGAAGCTTATCTAAGGACTCTTGCCAAGAAGCTCTATCTCATGCTGGAACGTACTCCTTTTAAACCGACTGTGTTGACATTTGCAAATGAATCTTGTCCGGTCGACTCGCTAATTTTTTGACTGCAGAATTCTGCCAAGACTTTGACGAGGAAACTGGAAGGGTCGAGACGGGTCTGGACCCTATCGCTTCTCCAGTTTGCGGTGAAACTGCAATGAACGTGCTCCGACTAGAGTCTTGTGTCGCCGGCGTCACAAGCTACCTCGCGCATCTGAAGGAGGCAGTCTCACGAGTCGACTCATTGCTCTGGCCAAGGGCGACGCTTCAAAATGACCTAGAATCCCTGATGGCTCGACTCAACGAGATCCCTGACCGAGTGCAAGAATGGAAGAAGTCCTCCGCCCGGTGTGGTGCCGACGTGGCGCTGTCCTTGGTGCGAGTCCACTGCAAGGAAGCTCGTGAAGACAAGCTGGCGGCGATCAAGGTCGCTAACACCAAAAGGCATGACTTCCAGTCCTTCATGGAGACTTTTATCGCTGCTGCCACTCGGATCGCGGATGGGAACGACTTGGACGAATTCGTCAAGCCTGCCAGCCCTCCTCCTGCCGAGTGAACAAACTTATGAGACTTGAATCTGCCTTAAAATTTCCTCGGAATGCCAAGTGATTGCTGTAACCGTTAAACTCCTTCGGGCTTGATGCTCAAATACTTTTGATTTGCTGCTTGCAACTTTAGGGTTTATCTGAATTTGGTTTATTTCCAAATATGCTTGCGTTTTTGAAAGTGCGTTATATCGACTAGAGGGGGGGGGTGAATAGGCGATTTTTATGAAAGTCTTCAAAACGTGAGAGTTATGAAGACAAACAGCGAAGATTATGCCTTTTACTTTGCAGCGGAAGTTAGATTACACTAGGCCAGCCATGGTCATGTATTCAATAGAGTGAAAGCACAATGACAAGCAACTGTAGTGTAATAAGGATCAGGTAGGAAGAAGTTATGAAGCCAAACTGATCATACATTCACGTTGTGAAGACAAAAGATAAAGCAAGCATGCAATGGCATCACAATGAGTAACAGTAAGAAGGGGAAGTGAAGATGAAACCAGTGACTCGTTGAAGACAATGATATGTTGGACCAGTTCCAGTTGCTGTGACAACTATACGTCTGGTTGGAGCGGCTAGGTATTTAAACCTTAGGACACACAGTCCCGGACACCCAGTCCTGAACACACAGTTCAAGACACCAAGTCCTCACCGTATTCTCCTTGAGCTAAGGTCACTTAGTCCTCGCCCAATCACTCTGGTAAGTCATCAAGGTAGACTCCCAGACCTTCACAAACTTCGTTCACTGGCAATCCACAATGTCTCTTGGATTCTCTGAACGCGACGCCAAACCGTCTGGAGGATTCACAGTCCTCAAGTGTAATAAGTCTTCAGATCACACAGACAAGAAGACTTAAGTGATGCCCAATTTGCTCTGGCTCTGGGTGGTTAGGGGTTTTCTCCTCACTAAGAATTTTCTCTAAAAGGCTTCGAGGTGGGTTGCTCTCAAACGACAAAAGCCGTGCACTGAAATCTGAGCAGCCAACCGTTTATGGTTGTGGGGGTGGGCTATTTATAGCCACTTGGCAACCCGACCTGATTTGTCCGAAATGACCCTGGGTCACTAAGGAACTGACACGTGTCTCAACGGTCAGATTTCGAACTCCCATGGCAACTTTACTTGGGCTACAAGCAAAGCTGACTTGTCCGGCTCTGGACAAGATTCACTCTCATTGTCTTCGCTCGAAGACATAGGTTTTTGATTTAGGCATCACTTCAGTCATTCTGACTGGTTCTCCTGGACCCCACTTAACAGTACGGTGGTTCCTATGACTCAACACAAAAGAAAAAGGACTACGAAAGATCTAAATCTTCGAGCTCCATAGGCTTCATAACGTGTCTTCTTTTGTCATAGTCTTCAATGTGAATATCTTCATATACCACCTTTGTCTTCAATGTCTTCATACATTTTTAGGGGTCATCTCTGGTAGTAAAACCGAATCAATGAGGGACTCCTACCTGTGTTTTCCTGCAATTCTCACAAACACATTAGTCCCTCAACTAGCTTTGTCGTTAATACTCCAAAACCAACTAGGGGTGGCACTAGATGCACTTACAATCTCCCCCTTTTTTGGTGATTGATGACAAACTAGTTGAAGTTTTCAACGGGGAATATAATGTGTGAAGTTTGTAAAGGATAGGGAATTGTCTTCATAAGTTGCAAGGGCTCCCCCTGAAGATGTGCATATAAGTTAATTTGCTTTTGGAATGCAAATGCACATGGCAGGTTGTACTTGTGGAGATCCACTTTAGCTTATGATGACAATCCACTATGCATGTGAAAGTATATGAAGATAATGACATGCATAATGGAAAATGGACGTCTGCAGAATGAGATAAGTGCGGAATTTATCTTCACAAATAGAGTGGCAAACGAGTAGCAGACGACCATCGAGTCTTAGTGTTACAACTCAAAGAACCAAATGAAGCAAAAACGAGAGTTGTAAGCACGAAGCAAAATGTAGCAAAAAAAGAATATAGCACCCGCCCATATGGACCCGCTTGAAGACTATCAACCCATACGCTTCTCCCCCTTTTGTCAGCAAGGACTAAAAAGGTTCGAAGACATAGAGTGTCTACTCGTTTCCAGGAGCAGCAGGGTTGTTGGAGGTGTTTGGCGGTGCAGACGAGCTTGGAGGTGCTAAAGCAGGTGACGGTGATGTAGCATCGTCGTCTTCATCAATGATCCTTGCAGTAACTGAGGTAGCAGATGAAGAAAACTCAGAGTCTTCAAGTGATGGTGTGTTGTGCATCACAGCCCTTCTGGGAGGTGTGGTGTCAAACTTGAAACACTCTATGAAGCCATCCTCTTCAAGTTCAGCTTCAGTACATATCATTAAGAGCCCTTTCCATGTACGACGACAGTTTCATGTGTAACGAAAGCATTCTTGGTGGCTAGGTTTCAAAGACGATTGACATCCACCAAGAGGCTCTTCATCTGACGCTTTAGCCAGTCGTGATGCCTATTTTGCTTTTGGTGAAGGGCCACAAGAAGCTCTCGGTCATTGAGGACACGAGCACGCTTCTTGGGTCTTGGAGCATTTGTGCTGTCTGTGGCTTCAGTAGATGCTGGAGCACGTGTAGTGCCAGCCAACGAATATACCCTGGATATGGCTTCAACACCTTCAACATTCTGCGTGAAGCTCTGGTGTTCTGCATTCTGAAGACTTATCGGTTGCTTGGCAGGCTCAGGATATATTGCTTCAGCAGAGGTATCCACATCTGGCAAGAAGATCCGATGGTTTCGGGCAGAGGGCTGATACGAGATCGCAGAGTGCAGTTTGATTAGCCTCATCACCCAAGGTGCTTAGAACTTCAAACCAAATAATTCTGAGCCTAACACAGCAAGTTGGAGTATGAAGAGATCCTGTGCGTTGAAGCATTTGCCATGCAGGATATAGAATATGAGAGTCTCCATTGCACCCTCAATCTTGGCATGTGGTGAGTGTCCCTTAATGGGCCAGAGAGTCCGGCGGATGATGTGATATATGGTCCTGGGCAGGTACTCTAGGTCTTCAATGAAGAACTCAGTAGGATAGGGTGCATCATGGGGCAATGGCTTCATCATTGAGAGAATCTGACTCAGATTGGGTTCAAGCCTCTGGAATATGCTCTCAATAGCTTCAGAATGTAGTTGACAGCCTTCCTCGAAGAATTCGCCAGGAGTGGGCAGGCCGGTGAGCTCAATGATATCAAATGCATTGGCTTCATGATGGACATTGTCGGTCATCCACTCCAGGACCCAAGTCTTTGGATCTCTGTTGTATCCTTTTATATGGAGGGTGGCATAGAACTGAAGCAGAAGCTCTTTATTCCAGTGCTCTTCATCAGTCACAAACGGCAGCAGACCCACTTGCTTGAAGCAATCCAAGGCTTCCTCAAGACATGGCAGACCAGCAATGGCTTCAACCTCAAGGCGCTTGTGCGGGAAGATGCGACCTTGGTTGTATAGGATGCTTGAGTAGTAGCTGCGCTGAGGATAGCTCCAGAACCTGTCTGATACAATCCTTTCCCTTGAATAGGGGTTCTTGGAGCTATTGAAAAATGTATTGTCTGCCTTGAAGCTGTTGATGTCAAAGGAACCAGGTGCTGATGCAGGACCTAGGAACCTTGGCAGCCTTGGGACTGGCTTCTGAACATGAGGCCTGTGCTCAATATGATAATCGAATTGAGGACCTGTAGCAGACTCAGGAATAGAAGTGTCTGGCTCGGTAGTTTCGCTGTCCGCTGAAGCATTTGGTGGGGCGGGCTCCACATTGGCTTCAGTGTTTGTGGTGGCAGCCGCAACATTTTCTTCCTCCGCTTGTGTAGTTGGAGGGACAACCTCAGGCACGTTCTCCTGGAGAACTGCATCTTGATGGAGCGGGGGAGTGGGTTCTGGTGGTGCTTCTTCATTGTCTTCGGCTGATGCAGCCGGAATTTCTGCAGTATGGACTTGAGGCCGTGGACCTTTGCGAAGCCTACGGAACGCAGACGACGCTTGTGGGGTCGGAGTGGGCTGGACCTCAAAGTCTTCTTCCTCCTGAGGGCGATCCGCCCATGACTCATCTTGTGCCATTGGCGTCAGAGGACGACCAATACTGATGAGTTCGCTTGTTTCAAGCTGAGGAAGGGCTGCATCATCTTGTACATTGTCTTGGTGACCAATACAGCTATGGGGTCGGCTGCTGGAATATCTTCAGCTTCAGGAGCCTCTGTGGGAGCAGGCTCATGAACTGTCAGTCGTCTCTCTGCATTGGGGTGAATGACAGAGAGGGGTTCAACCATCAAGGGCTCTGTGGGAGCAGCCCGAGCTTCTTGATCTTGCGCTTCTTCTTGGTTGGGTCAGAAGGAGAGGCTGCAGAGTGTTTCCTCTTTCTAGCTTCAGCCTCTGCATTCCGTGTCTTCTTGAGCTCAGAAGCGCTTGACCGGCTCTTTGGCTTCGAGCCAGTTGTGGCGGTGGAGAAGACAATCGGAACAGCTTCTTGCCTTGGTGCCTCTGGTTCATTCGCAGCAGGCTGCTTCTTCTTCTTCGCGGCCATCTTGGGATCGATGCCAGGACACCCAAGTGCCTTGCGCTTCTCGGCCTCATTGTAGGCCTGCACACATCGTTCTGCCAGAGACTTCATCCGCTCACGTGAGCCCTGAGCTTCAGCATGCTTCTTAAGGAAATTTTCCTTGAGCTCATGCAACATGGTTTTGAAGCTCTTCACTTCCTGCACGCTGAGCCTGGCCATGTGCTTCTTGAACTGAGCCTTTTCATGATCAATTTTCTGCTTCAGCTCAACTATGCGCTGAGCAATGGCAAGTTCTGAAGCAATTGCGCCTTGGAAGGCGACGCTGAGACCGACAGGCAGCTGCAGATCTTCGAAGCTTATGTCTGGGGAGGCAAACCATTCGTCAATGAAGTTGTGGATGATGGCGACATCAAAGAGTGGCAAATTGTTGAAGATTTCAGCTTCTTCTTTGCTTTTGATAAGTTGCTCTAGAGTGTCATCTCCAAGATCTTCATCGCTAGATAGATCAATGGCTTCGCTGCGCAGAATGGCAGCAGCAGTGAGCTCTTTGCCGGTTTGTTGCTGGGGCTCCTTTTCTTTCTGGGGCTTGGAGACGCGGGATACGTCTTCAGACTGCACACTGACTTCAGGAGGTGCAGTTTTCAATGGCTTCGCCCTTGAGAATTTTGAGGCAGGGCCGGCTTTGAAGCTTTTGGTTTCTTCGTCTGCTTTGGCTTCGGCACAGCAGGAGCTTCATCAGACTCAGAGTCAGCTGGAGGGTCATTTACGGCAGTCCCTTGGACTAAGATGTGAGTGATCAGGCCCTCAAGATTGGCAAACGGACCGATGATATTGGGTTCGGCGTCGCGTGTGCCATCTGCCCTTGGTGCGGAAGGACCAGGGTTGAAGTCTAACCCAAATTTCTTCTTGTTCAGCTTCGCTGATTGTTGAGCAAACTGGAAGTTGCGCTTGAACAGATTGTCGTCACGACACCAGAGTAGTGACGATGGATGTGCATCATCAGGCTGTGGTCCTCGGACCATGCATGGGTACAAGCCTTGAGCAATGGCTTCATCTCTAGTCCTGGGCATGAGATTCTTGAAACGGATGTCCCCCCATGGTCTCCTGATGGCACTTTTCTCACCGTACTCCTCAGTGACGAAGCGGTATTTGAACCACTGTTCTACCCAATAGCGTCGAATCTATTGGATTCGGGTCTTGCACTGCCCATAGCTCTCTTCTGGATCTGTTTTGTACATTTCTGCCAAGTCTTCAGGCAGATCCTTGGAAGTTCCCTCACGTCTTTGTCTGCCCCCCTTCCTTGCTGCTGCCTCTGAAGCCATAAACTTTAACTTGAAAGGCTTCAAGACTTTCAAAGGCTTCAAAGGCTTTCTTTTTTTGGACCAACAGGAACTGGCTTCAGGAGAGTTTATGTGATGCTGTAGGAATTCTGCAAATGAATGCAGACTATGAGAACCGAAGGATTCTCCCACGGACATGTACCTGTGACAGCATTAAGGTGTGAGGGAAGGGGAAGAGGTCATATGCATTCTCAGAAGGTTTTCAAGATTAATCAGTTTAGAAGACATTGACCTCATTGTGCGAAGACATTCACTCATAGATAAGTAGTTGGTTCCAGATTTGTACGAACCGACAGATCAGTACAAGTGAGGAATCTAACTACTTCATGAAGCACAAGTGAATATACTAGGCATGTTATGAGATGCAGATTGAGAGATCTAACTTGTGTGAAGATAAACTTCTTATGGTAAAAAGTGACAGAACCATAAGATCAAAGGGGCTGTAAAAAGAAGTTTTATTTACCACACTTGGAACTGCTAGACGGAAATGCGAGATGATGCCGAGCAGTTCAGTCCTCCGTGCCCTAACTTGGCAACGGAAAACACCTACGGCGACGGCGGAGAGAACGATGTCCGCGGTCGGCGTGAAGACGGCATCGGAGAGGTCGCGGCAGTGAAGCGCTTCGTCGCCGGCGTCGTCGAGAGCTAGCGGTGGCGCTAGGGTTCGTGCGAGGGTGAAAGAAGGAGATAATGACCGTGGTAAGTGTGAACTTATAGGCGCAGGGGCGACACTGCGCTATTACTCAGGTGCCCCTGGCGATTCGCATTTGAGTAGTACGTGGCCATCATGCGGTATTTTGGGGGCAGTTCCACATCCCACGCACGCCTGGATTGTTGGGCGGTCGTTCCTACTTCTCCGGATTTTATGTGGAGGAATGAGCATTGAAAATGGTCTTTATGGTTGTCTCTATATCTTCTGCTGACAAGGACGCAGTGAAGACATTCGACAGTTTCAATAGAATGCATATGACTTAGAGAGATAGAGTTTGAGATAGAAAGCATAGAGAGATTAGGGTCCGATCACATTCACTTAGTTCAAAAGATTCAACCAAGAAGACATAGCTATAAGTGAATGCTGTAGAGGACAGAGCACTAGTATGTATATATCTATGTAATCAACGTAGTGAAGATAATCATGTAGACATGTTAAGTTTGAAGCCAAACCAAATGTGAAGATATTGCAAGGTAACGCCATGAGTGAAACACTTCAAAATAGAACGTTTGGTGGTGGCGTTACCCACCGTATAGGAAGTATTAGACCCAGACATGGCGCACAATTATCGTGGCGCTCTGAAGTCAAATTCCACATTAATGTATTCACACTTAGAATGTATGTCTTCATTGATTGAAGATATACTATACTTTGTGCGTTGCACATCTAAGTCATCATATGCATAAGTGTTAGGATGTGTGCCTGATCACAGGACATTTGAGGATTCCAGGATATTTAGCTCACACCGTAACTTGCAAAATCTCTTCTCATCCAAGGGCTTGGTGAAGATATCCGCCAATTGCTCTTCAGTGTTGACGTGTATGATATCAATGTCTTCCTTCACAACATGATCTCTAAGAAAGTGATGACGAATTTCAATGTGCTTTGTCTTCGAGTGCTGAACTGGGTTGTTGGCAATCTTGATGGCGCTTTCGTTGTCGCAGTAAAGTGGCACTTGCTTCAGATGAATGCCATAGTCCTTGAGTGTTTGCTTCATCCACAGAAGCTGAGCGCAGCAAGATCCAGCAGCAATGTATTCAGATTCAACAGTGGAGAGAGATACACAGTTCTGCTTCTTTGAAGACCAACATACAAGTGATCGTCCCAGAAAATGACATGTGCCTGATGTAGACTTGCGATCAACCTTGTCACCAGCATAATCAGCATCCGAAAATCCAACCAAATCAAACTCTGAGCCCTTTGGATACCATAATCCTAGAGTTGGGGTGTGAGCCAAATATCGAAGAATTCGTTTCACAGCTAAGTGATGCGACTCCTTTGGTGCCGCTTGAAATCGAGCACACATGCAAACACTAAGCATAATATCTGTCCTAGATGCACATAAATAAAGCAAAGACCCGATCATGGAGCGGTATACCTTTTGATCGAACTCTTTACCATTGTCGTCAGGACCTAGATGATGTTTGGCTGGCATTGGTGTTGTGAAGCCTTTGCAGTCTTGCATACCGAACTTCTTCAGGCAATCTTTGAGATACTTCTCTTGAGATATGAAGATGCCATTGCGTTGTTGTCGTATTTGAAGACCAAGGAAGAACTTCAGCTCCCCCATCATGGACATCTGATATTGCTCTTGCATCATATATCCAAACTCTTCACTGTACTTCTGATTGGTGCAGCCGAAGATAATGTCATCCACATATATTTGGCACACAAACAGTTCACCATCATATGTCTTCGTGAAGAGAGTGGGATCCAGGGAACCAGGTATGAAGCCTTTGCTCTTCAGGAAGTATTTGAGTGTGTCATACCAGGCCCTTGGGGCTTGTTTGAGGCCATACAGTGCCTTGTTGAGCTTGTATACCATGTCAGGATGTTTTGGATTTTCAAAGCCAGGTGGTTGTGCAACATACACTTCTTCTTCAATCTTGCCATTGAGAAAGACACTTTTCACATCCATTTGATATAGAAGTATGTCATGATGATTTGAATAGGCTAGCAGTATGCGTATGGCTTCAAGCCTAGCCACAGGAGCAAATGTTTCATCGAAGTCAATGCCCTCCACTTGAGTATATCCTTGAGCAACGAGACGAGCTTTGTTTCTGACAACTTGACCATGCTCATCTTGCTTGTTGCGGTATATCCATTTGGTGCCTATTATGTTGTGCTTCCGTGGATCAGGACGCTTAACCAGTTCCCATACATTATTCATCTCAAACTGTTGAAGCTCTTCTTGCATAGCTTGAATCCATTCAGGTTCCATGAAGGCTTCTTCAACTTTCTTGGGTTCTGATATTGAGACGAATGCGAAGTGCCCATAGAAATTTGCTAGCTGAGTTGCCCTTGAACGAGTGAGTGGACCAGGTGCATTGATGTTGTCAATTATTCTGTCAATCTGCACTTCATTGGCAACTCGAGGATGTACAGGGCGAAGACTTTGCTCTTGCTGATCTGTGTTGTTGTTGGGAGGAATATCTTCAGACTGAGCATTGTCTTCAAGTTGATCAGGTGCTGAGATGATAAGTTCTTATTCAGGATGAGCTTCAGAAGGTATAATCTCTCCAGTTCCCATAAGCTTGATTGATTCACTAGCTGGAACTTCATCTAGCACATTTGGCAGTTGCTCTCTTTGCGAACCATTGGTCTCATCGAACCGCACATCCACTGTCTCAACCACTTTGTAATGAAAGAGATTGAAGACTCTGTAGGAGTGCAAATCCTTTCCATATCCAAGCATAAAACCCTCATGTGCTTTTGGTGCAAATTTTGAAGTGTGATGTGGGTCCTTGATCCAGCACCTTGCGCCAAATACTCTGAAGTAACTGACATTTGGCTTTTTGCCAGTAAGGAGCACATAAGATGTCTTGTTCAAAAGCTTGTGAAGATAAACACGATTGATTGTGTGGCATGCAGTGTCAATGGCTTCAGTCCAGAATTTTCTTGGAGTCTTGTATTCATCTAGCATCGTTCTGACCATCTCAATGAGTGTTCTGTTCTTGCGTTCGACGATGCCATTCTGCTGTGGCGTGTACGGAGCTGAGAATTCATGTGTGATGCCCAAGGTATCAAGATATGTATCAAGGCCAGTGTTCTTGAATTCAGTGCCATTGTCACTTCTGATGTGCTTTATCTTGGCGCCAAAATTGTTCATAGCATGATTGGCGAAGCGTCTGAAGACATCCTGCACTTCAGTCTTGTAAAGGATTATGTGCACCCAAGTATATCTAGAGTAATCATCAACAATGACGAAGCCATAGAGGCAAGCAGTAGTAGTAAAAGTTGAGTAGTGAGTGGGACCGAAAAGATCCATGTGAAGCAGTTCGAAGGGTCGAGTAGTGGTCATGATTGTCTTCGAGGGATGTTTTGCCCTCGTCATTTTCCCTGCTTCACAGGCACCGCATAAGTGATCTTTCTTGAACTTGACGCCCTCGATGCCTATGACATGCTTCTTCTTCGCAAGGGTGTGGAGGTTCCTCATGCCAGCATGCCCAAGCCTCCGATGCCAAAGCCAGCATTCTGAAGCTTTTGCAAGAAGACATACTGCCAGTTGTGGCCCTGCTGAGAAATCTACCACGTACAAATCATCTATCCGATACCCTTCAAACACTAGAGACTTGTCAGATTCCATTAGTACCAGGCAACGATATTTTCCAAACATTACGATCATGTTCAAATCACAAAGCATTGAGACAGACATTAAGTTGAAGCCAAGGGATTCAACAAGTATGACTTTATCCATGTGTTGATCCTTTGAGATTGCCACTCTACCTAGACCCAATACCTTACTTTTACCAGTGTCAGCAAATGTGATGTGACTCTTGTCGGATGGATGTAAGGTTGAGTCCATAAGAAGGCTTCTTTTGCCAGTCATGTGATTTGTACACCCACTGTCAATAATCCATTCTGAAGACTTTGAAGTCGCTGGTATCGTACCCTACAGTGCAGTTAGGGGGATAGGCTTCACGAAGAGAATTGTGAAGCATAAACATTTGACGAACCAGTGGGTTATGAAAACTTAGATCCAGATTAGAACTAATCGGGAAAGTAGCATGCGATTCAGGAACGATGTACATAACGATGCCATTTGGGCATTTTATCTTGCGCCCCACAAGATTTTTAAGGTCCCCAGCAATAGCATCAGAAGATTTTGTTTTTCTGCTGGAGACCTTTCCCTGCAAAAGAGAGTTAAGCTTTATTAACCACCCACATTTTCAAGGGTGGCTTAGAAGCAATAAGTCTAAGTGCAGCATCTGAGAATTTTGGCTTTGAAGCCTTAGCAAACAGTCTTGCAGGTGGACAATAATACTCATAGGAATAAGCAGAATAATTTTTGGTCATATGAACATGACGGTTCGATGAACCGCTCTCATATTCATATGCCTGAGTATGGTTTCCCTGCAAAACATTTGCGTTAGTGTGACTTAGGTGAGTCCTCTGATTGTATGAAGCCTTTGGATTGAGGTTTGTCTTCTTCAAGTGAGGTGTCATGAAGACATTCACAGGAAGATTTTCCAGACACTTTTTTGGAATCCAGATCTTCTTCATAGGCGGTCCATTCCTGCAGTTAGTACCAATGTACCTGGCAAACACTTCACCATTCTGATTCTTAAACAGTTTATAGTTTGCATCAAAGGATTCATCAATAATAATGGGGTTAGCACATGTTAAGCCAGATAAATTGGATGGATCTGCTGAAGTTTCCTTTGCAACAACCCATGTGGTTTTGGGGTACTGCTCAGGTTTCCAGTAAGAGCCATCTACATTTATTTTCCTTATGAACCCAACACCCTCTTTCCTAGGGTTTCGGTTCAGAATCTGCTTCTTGAGGACATCACATAATGTCTGATGTCCTTTAAGACTTTTGTACATCCCTGTTTCAAGCAATGTCTTCAACCTAGCATTCTCATCAGCAATAGCAGTGGTATCCTCAGTAGAGGGGTTAGTTACCACATCAACAGTTGAAGATATTGCAACAGCAGTAGCAGTGGAACATTCAGCAACAGAAGTAGCATTATCACGCTCAATGCATTTAAGACATGGTGGTTCAAATCCTTCCTGAGCGGGACTGATCTGTTCGGCGCGAAGTGACTCGTTTTCCTTTTGAAGATCTTCATGAGCCGCTCTCAATTTCTCAAATTCTTGCTTCCTTTGAAGATAATCATAGGAAAGCTTTTCATGAGTTGTTGAGGGAGTATCAAGACGATCCTCAAGTTCCTGATACTTAACGTGAAGATTTTTTATGTCTTCAATTAAGGATTCAGATCGAGTCATTTCAGCACCCAACAGATCATCGCTTCTGTCTAACAGTTTTTGAATATGTTCCATAGCTTTTTGTTGTTCAGTTGCAATTTTAGCAAGTGTTTTGTAGATGGGTTTTGAATCACAGTCAGAGTCATCGTCACTACATGTTTGATAGCGAGTAGTGCGTGTGTTTACCTTGGCACTGCATGCCATGAATCAGTAGGTAGGAGAGGAGTCATTCTTGTCATTTGCATCGGTATCGGTGATGAAGTCATTGTCTTCAGTGTTGAAGATGGACTTGGCGACGTATGCTGTAGCCAGACTCGCAATACCAGAATCAGACTCCTCCTCAGACTCCACCTCCGCCTCCTCAGAAGCGGACTCATCCTATGAATCCATTTCCTTGCCAACAAATGCACGTGCTTTTCCAGATGAGCTCTTCTTGTGTGTTGAAGACTTTGATGAAGACTTGGAAGAAGACTTTGAGTATTTCTTCTTCTTCTTGTCGTCAGAATCATATTACTTGCTCTTCTTCTTCCTTCTGTTCTCATTGTCCCACTGTGGACACTCAGAGATGAAGTGTCCAGTTTTCTTGCACTTGTGACATGTTTTCTTCTTGTAGTCATGAGCAGAAGCTTCATCATTCCTTGAGCTTGATCGTGAAGATTTTCTGAAGCCTTTCTTCTTGGTGAATTTTTGGAACTTCTTCACTAGCATTGCAAGTTCCCTTCCAATGTCTTCAGGATCATCAGAACTGCTGTCAGATTCTTCTTCAGATGAGGAAACAACTTTTGCCTTCAAGGCACGAGTTCGCCCATAGTTTGGACCGTAGATATCTCTTTTCTCAGAAAGCTGAAACTCATGTGTGTTGAGCCTCTCAAGTATGTCAGATGGATCGAGTGTCTTGAAATCAGGACATTCTTGAATCATCAGGGCTAGGATGTTAAACGAACTATCAAGTGATCTCAGCAGCGTCTTGACGATTTCATGTTTGGTGATCTCAGTGGCGCCGAGGGCTTGAAGCTCATTTGTGATGTTAGTGAGTCGATCAAATGTGTGCTGGACATTCTTATTGTCATTTCGCTTGAAGCGGTTGAAGAGGTTGCGAAGGACACTGATTCTTTAATCTCTCTGGGTTGAGACGCCTTCATTGACCTTGGAGAGCCAGTCCCAGACCAGCTTGGATGTCTTCAAGGCACTCACACGGCCATACTGTCCTTTTGTCAGATGGCCACAGATGATATTTTTGGCAGTACAGTCCAGTTGAGTGAACTTCTTGACATCAGTAGAAGTGAGACCTTCTCCAGCCTTGGGAACGCCGTTCTCGACGACATACCATAGGTCGACGTTAATGGCTTCAAGATGCATGCACATCTTATTCTTCCAGTAGGGATATTTAGTTCCATCGAAGACGGGGCACGCAGCGGAGACTTTGATTATCCCTGCAGTCGACATAGCTAAAACTCCAGGTGGTTAAACCGAATCACACAGAACAAGGGAGCACCTTGCTCTGATACCAATTGAAAGTGCGTTATATCGACTAGAGGGGGGGTGAATAGGCGATTTTTATGAAAGTCTTCAAAACGTGAGAGTTATGAAGACAAACAGCGAAGATTATGCCTTTTACTTTGCAGCGGAAGTTAGATTACACTAGGCCAGCCATGGTCATGTATTCAATAGAGTGAAAGCACAATGACAAGCAACTGTAGTGTAATAAGGATCAGGTAGGAAGAAGTTATGAAGCCAAACTGATCATACATTCACGTTGTGAAGACAAAAGATAAAGCAAGCATGCAATGGCATCACAATGAGTAACAGTAAGAAGGGGAAGTGAAGATGAAACCAGTGACTCGTTGAAGACAATGATATGTTGGACCAGTTCCAGTTGCTGTGACAACTGTACGTCTCGTTGGAGCGGCTAGGTATTTAAACCTTAGGACACACAGTCCCGGACACCCAGTCCTGAACACACAGTTCAGGACACCAAGTCCTCACCGTATTCTCCTTGAGCTAAGGTCACTTAGTCCTCGCCCAATCACTCTGGTAAGTCTTCAAGGTAGACTCCCAGACCTTCACAAACTTCGTTCACTGGCAATCCACAATGTCTCTTGGATTCTCTGAACACGACGCCAAACCGTCTGGAGGATTCACAGTCCTCAAGTGTAATAAGTGTTCAGATCACACAGACAAGAAGACTTAAGTGATGCCCAATTTGCTCTGGCTCTGGGTGGTTAGGGGTTTTCTCCTCACTAAGAATTTTCTCTCAAAGGCTTCGAGGTGGGTTGCTCTCAAACGACAAAAGCCGTGCACTGAAATCTGAGCAGCCAACCGTTTATGGTTGTGGGGGTGGGCTATTTATAGCCACTTGGCAACCCGACCTGATTTGTCTGAAATGACCCTGGGTCACTAAGGAACTGACACGTGTCTCAACGGTCAGATTTTGAACTCCCATGGCAACTTTACTTGGGCTACAAGCAAAGCTGACTTGTCCGGCTCTGGACAAGATTCGCTCTCATTGTCTTCGCTCGAAGACATAGGTTTTTGATTTAGGCATCACTTCAGTCATTCTGACTGGTTCTCCTGGACCCCACTTAACAGTACGGTGGTTCCTATGACTCAACACAAAAGAAAAAGGACTGCAAAAGATCTAAATCTTCGAGCTCCATAGGCTTCATAACGTGTCTTCTTTTGTCATAGTCTTCAATGTGAATATCTTCATATACCACCTTTGTCTTCAATGTCTTCATACATTTTTAGGGGTCATCTCTGGTAGTAAAACCGAATCAATGAGGGACTCCTACCTGTGTTTTCCTGCAATTCTCACAAACACATTAGTCCCTCAACTAGGTTTGTCGTCAATACTCCAAAACCAACTAGGGGTGGCACTAGATGCACTTACAGTTTTGCCTTCAAGTGGACTTTGTTCTTTGCTCGGAATAATCTTTGCACGTGAGATGCAGCTCTGAGGTGGTGACTCTAGTCGACCTGCGCTTTGTCATCCTTGCGGATAGGGATGGAGCGCACATTGTACTTGTGGCGTAGCCCTGTAGGAGAAGGTTGCAGTTAACATGCACCTCGTCATCCTTGCGGATAGAGATGGAGCGCACATTGTACTTGTGGCATAGCTCCGAAGGAGAAGGTTGCAGTCGACCAGCGCCTCGTCATCCTTGCAGATGGGGGTGTGTTTTGAACTTAGGCGAGTACCGGACTGCAGCTAAGCCCTCGAGTGGGAGGGTTGCTCTCCACTCGGTAGGATTTTTTCAAACTTAGGCGAGTACTGGACTGCAGCTAAGCCTCCAAGTGGGAGGGTTGCTCCCCACTTGGTAGGATTTTTCATACTTAGGCAAGTACTGAACTGCAGCTAAGCCCCCGAGTGGGAGGATTGCTCACCACTCGGTAGGATTTTACAAACTTAGGCGAGTACTGGACTGCAGCTAAGCCTCCGAGTGGGAGAACTTAGGCGAGTGCCAGACTGCAGCTAAGCCCCCGAGTGGGAGGATTGCTCACCACTCGGTAGGATTTTACAAACTTAGGTGAGTACTGGACTGCAGCTAAGCCTCCAAGTGGGAGAACTTATGTGACGCCCCAAGACCGGAGCTTCAGTTGCCTTCCAGGGTTTCCGTGTTTCATCGTGTGATTTGTTTGGTTCATCGCTTTCATCTCTGCATAATGTGCATTGCATCATGTCATCATGCCATCATGTCATTTCTTTTCTTAACTCAACTAAATAAATTGCATGGATCTTCGGTCCATTTAAATCGTGGGATATTCACTATGGTGATTACTCTTTAAAACATATCCTCCCGATAGTAGGGAGCTATATTAAATATTTCTTCAATTTGAAATTCACCATAACACACTTGCAAAATCCCAATGCTTTAGTCATCACGTCTCTTGGCCTTTAACTTTGCCCATAAATTCTTTCATCATTTTCCGGAGCTCCACCAAAAATCCGAACATTTTTGGACCTTCCTAACCCTCACTTCCTATTCGAACCATTTGAATTTAAATCAAATGACTTTGAATTCAAACTTTCAAAAATGCCCACTCCATTTTTCTTGGAACATGCACATTTTTTCGAGTCCGGGAAATTTATTCCTGTGCCCAAATTCTTCCTCTAACCTTCTCTTTTCTGTTTTCCTTTCTCTTATTGTTCTCTGTTTTTGTAAAGAGAAGAATTAAGAGGGAAGAGAGAAGCCTAGCCAACCTGGCCATTTGGGCCTCCAGCAGACCCATCCCACCAGTGGCCCAAGGCCCAGCCGGCCTCTGTCTAACTAACCCTAGCGAGCCCTGATCCCATCGCTCTTCCTCCGCCGCCAGGAGACCCTCGCTCGACCTCCTCCTTCTCTCGATCTCACTCTGGTGCCCGATCCCGTCTCTCCCTTGCAGGCGCGATATCCTTCTTCTCCCGATCTCCCTCTCGGTTCCTCCCTCGCACGAGCCTTCAAGGCGTCTCGCCTCCGCCCAGACCAGCGCCACCCCTGCCCGCAGCCTTCCTCGCTCGGTCTTGAGCGCCTCGGTGCCGCACCTCGCTCGCCTCCGCCTCCTCGCCATGGCCCCTCGCAACCGCTCCTCTGCCTCGCGTCGCCTTATTCACTCCCCTGCATCAGCCCCGGAGATCACCGCTGCCGGAAATCGCCAGGTCCGGCGACCCCTCGTCCAGCGGGACCTCTCCTTCATTGCCGGCCTTCGCTGTGCGCGACGCCGCCTCCCCTGCCTCGCACCAAGGCCGACGCCGGCCACTTCATCCTTCGCCGCCCCATGGAGGCCCGAGCCATTGACCTCGTCGGGCCTCCTCCTCTGTTCCGTGCCGCAGCCAAACTCTGGTTTGAGAGGAGCTCGATCCCGAGCACCTTTCTGTCCGTCCATGCCGCCGTCATGTCCATGCTACAGCCCCGCGTCGTCTTCCCTTGCTCAGCAGCAGCTCGTCATCCCTAGCGCTGCCCCTGCCCGAGTCAAGTGCCACCAAGCCCCTGATGGATGCGCCAAGTCCCCGACGAGACCCGTTTTTCATCCAGTTCAGCTACGTGGCTATGACCTCAGATTTGGACCGCAAGTGGCAAGTACCCCACCTGGCAAGACCACAAGGACGCCTGAATGACTACGTGGATTCGCCAAGTACACCTTCGTCAAGACCGATGCCCGAACAAGCACCGTTTGCGTGGATTACGTCAAGTTCAACTACTTTGACTACGAATGGTGACGACCCCGAACATCTATGGACGTGTACGACTATTGTTGCCGAAGAACCGCGGGTCGCAAATGCCGTGAACAACTACCGTCGCCGAAGAATTATGAACCAAAAACTTCAAGTTCGACTACCGTCACAAGGACGAGACCGGCAAGTCTGAAGACCCCAAGTACCACGGCAACCTCGAAGAGTTTCAAGTTCGTCATGTTCGACTACCGATAAACATGTACCACTACCGTCGCCGAGATCGCGAGAACCTCTACCGTTGACCCTAGATCATGAGGTAATGACTACTTCCACTACGAACGTCCTGAGAACGTCTACTTCCCCTACACCGCATCGAACTCAAACCCCTTCGATAACGCACGCTTCGAAGGTATAACCTCGAGGCGACATCCGTGAACGTATGTTTGTGATGTTTGAGATGCTCGTGTTTTGCACCCTATTCAAATAGTCATTCGTTTCCTTGTCGCCAACTCGTGGGACACCCGGAATCAGGGAGCGCCCCACCATCTTTTGCACGCATCCGCACACTTCTCCTTTGCATCGGTATCTCAATCGAATTACCGGAACCGGAACGTTGTCGTGGCACCATTTTTTGTTATCGTTGCCGTGGCACCCCTTTTTGTTTCCGCCATGATAACAAATGCTTCATAATAATGCTCTTGTCAACTTTTAATAATAATTGCATAAACTTGTTCATGTCATCCGCATCATGATAACAACAATTAATATGTTTAAATTGTTGTTTGCTTTAGATTACTAATGCATATGGGGATTTACCGGATTTGTTGTTTGTTATATCCGGCCCCATTTAAATGGTTTAAATGGTATAGTTTTGTTACGCTTCACCTCTTGCCATGCTTAGCAACATATAATATTGGTGAGTACCTAACCGGGAGAGAACTAAATAATTGATGTGGCGTTTCATTAATATGCATCCCGATGCATATTGAGCTCCACTTAATTTGTAGGGTTGTTTGTGCACTTTGCCATGCCATGCTTCATTATACCAGACATGCATCATACTTGATTGTGCAGCATGCAATGTTCAAGTGATGGCTGTTTACTATGTTGTTTACTCCTTTCCGGTGTTGCTTCTTCGGGTTAGTTCCGATAACGTCGCATTTGTGAGGATTCGTTCAACTTCGTCCGTTTGTTTTCTTCATGGACTCGTTCTTCTTCCTTGCAGGATTCTAGGCAAGATGACCATACCCTCGAAATCACTTCTATCTTTGCTTGCTAGTTGCTCGCTCTTTTGCTATGTCTATGCTGCGATACCTACCACTTGCTTATCATGCCTCCCATATTGTTGAACCAAGCCTCTAACCCACCTTGTCCTAGCAAACCATTGTTTGGCTATGTTACCGCTTTGCTCAGCCCCTCTTATAGCGTGGTTAGTTGCAGGTGAAGATTGGAGCTTGTTCCTTGTTGGAACATGGATATTTTGTTGGGATATCACAATATCTCTTATTTAAATAATGCATCTATATACTTGGTAAAGGGTGGAAGGCTCGGCCTTATGCCTGGTGTTTTGTTCCACTCTTGCCGCCCTAGTT
This sequence comes from Triticum aestivum, assembly GCF_018294505.1. Taxonomy (NCBI): domain Eukaryota; kingdom Viridiplantae; phylum Streptophyta; class Magnoliopsida; order Poales; family Poaceae; genus Triticum; species Triticum aestivum. The sequence continues at coordinate 149,755,294 of NC_057797.1, read as the reverse complement.
TCCGTCATATCAGTGTTATGTTCCTGGATTTTGCGTTCCTTACGCGGTTGGGTTATAATGGGAACCCCTTGACAGTTCGCCTTGAATAAAACTCCTCCAGCAATGCCCAACATTGGTTTTACCATTCGCCACCTAGCCTCTTTTTCCCTTGGGTTTCGTGGACTCAAGGGTCATCTTTATTTTAACCCCCCCGGGCCAGTGCTCCTCTGAGTGTTGGTACGAACTGAGCTGCCTGCAGGGCCACCTTGGGGAAACTTGAGGTTTGGTTTTACTCGTAGCTAGTCTCATCTGAGTGTGCCCTGAGAACGAGATATGTGCAGCTCCTATCGGGATTTGTCGGCACATTCGGGCGGTGTTGCTGGACTTATTTTATCTTTGTCGAAGTTGTCTTGTAGAACCAGGATGCCGAGCTTGATCGGAATGTCTCGGGAGAAGGTTTATCGTTCGTTGACCGTGAGAGCTTGTGATGGGCTAAGTTGGGACACACCTACAGGGATTTGGACTTTCGAAAGCCGTGCCCGCGGTTATGGGCAGATGGTAATTTGTTAATGTCCGGTTGTAGAAAATCTGAAGTTGACCTTAATTAAAATACATCAACCGCGTGTGTTACCGTGATGGTCTCTTCTCGGTAGAGTCCGGGAAGTGAACATGGTGTTGGAGTAATGCTTGACGTAGGTTGTTCTAGGATCACTTCTTGATCATAGTTTCTCGAACGTGCTTTGCCTTCTCTTCTCGCTCTCTTTTGCGTATGTTAGCCACCATATATGCTAGTCGCTTGTTGCAGCTCCACCTCATACCTTTTACCCTTCCTATAAGCTTAAATAGTCTTGATCGCGAGGGTGTGAGATTGCTGAGTCCCCGTGACTCACAGATACTTCCAAAACCAGTTTGCAGGTGCCGATGATACTGTGCAGGTGACACCGCTGAGCTCAGGAGGAGCTCGATGAAGATCTTGTCCCTTGTGTTGTTTCGTTCTAGTTGATCAGTAGTGGAGCCCAGTTGGGGTCGATCGGGGATCTGTGTAGCATTTGGGGTAGTCTTCTTTTATTCTGGTTCCGTAGTCGGATCTTGATTGTATCTGGTTGATGTAATGCTATATTCATGTAATCGTGTGAAGTGGCAATTGTAAGCCAACTATGTATCTCTTTCCCTTATTGCATTACATGGGTTGTGTGAAGATTACCTCACTTGCGACATTGCTTTCAATGCGGTTATGCCTCTAAGTCGTGCTTCGACACGTGGGAGATATAGCCGCATCGAGGGCGTTACAAGTTGGTATCAGAGCCTTCCCCGTCCTTAGGAGCCCCCCTGCTTGATCGAATCGTTGGCGTTGTTGAGTCTAGAAAAATGTTTTGAGTCATTTAAAATTATATATCGGAGAGTTAGGAATTCTTTTTACTCCCCAGTCCCTTCATCGCTCTGGTGAGACATCCTGACGTAGAGTTTTGACTCTTCTCTTCTCAAATTTCACTAAAAAAAATTTAGGATCACGCGGGTATCTTGAAATCGTTCCGATGGTTTTGTGACGAGAACATTGTTCTTGGTGCCTCCTGACATTTAGGGGTTGTGGCAGTGTCCCGGGGAGTTGAGCTCCGAGGTGTTGTCGTCACAATTTTATCGTTGCAGTTCTGTAATACCTGAGTTTAGGTTCGCCGACATCGAAAAACTCTTTTATGCAGTTGTTGGTGAGATAACCTCGACGCCACCCAGTACTTGGGTGGGTGTTCGGGAGTATTGCCATAACTCGTATAATGGATGCTTTTCGAAGGTTGAGGTAGATGATTTCCGACGGTTTCTTGGTTATGTGTTGAAGGATGGATACAACTGGATGTAGGATTTGTTAGTTTGGGTGAGATATTATGCTTCCCCTGTATCCCCAACACCTGATTGCATAACCGGAAAGTTTCGGGAGTTTATAAGTGGGAATTCAAGTAGCTCTTAGGATATCTTTCCGACAGATGTATGATATGAAATTGGGGTTCGACGTCTAGTGGTCCGCCTATCCACGGTCGGTTTTACAGTGGTCTTGTTGTGTCTTAAAGAGTCCTTGGCTATGCTGACTCGAGGACGCTTCGTATGTCATGTGCACTACCTTGTACATGATGGTGCTGTACGATCGAGCCCGTGTAGGCCCCACCATGAAAACTTTGGACAAAATCTCTATCATATGTTTGTTCCGGCTTATTCTGCAAGCCAATCCTTTGTTTTGTTTTGAGTTGTGGTATTCGAGTTGCTTCAATGTCAAATGTTGATTCCATACCTTCCCCAAATGGTGTTCTCATACTCCGATGTGAATACTAATCCTGCTCGATAATCGAGATTGTCATATCACTCGTTTTCACTGGTGTGTTTCTCTTCACGTGGATCCGATCATTTTCAACATCCGCAAGGTCAACTCAAATTTTTGGTCAACGGTGTTTGTTTCATCCATCTCCAAGTTGTTTTTGTTTTCCCACCCTCCCACCCCTTCTCTTCAAGGACTCAGATTTCTTATTCAAGTATCATTTTGTTCATGGGAAGCCTCTCTATTCCTTTTTCGTCAATGTTCTTATCCGGTGATTCTCATGAAGATTCTAATGGAGCTTCAAGTTCGTCATTCTTCATTCTTTTCATCTCTGGTGGTTTCAAGTCAAGCTTTGTTGATCATATCCTTTCCTCGTTTCAATGTTTTCTCATGCCGGTGCACCTCTTAATCATCCACTTCTCGCTATTCAATTGTTCCGGAGTGCTAAAGATATTTTGAAGATTTGTGTTTTCACTTTGCATCCATTCAAGCTATTTCGAGGTCCTATCTTATTCAAGCCATTTAATTCAACTGGTGCAACCTCTCCTTCAAATCGTTCTACGGTGTTTCTTTTGAGTGGGCCCTAACCCATAGGTCTTTTCCCAGGATCTTACTTGACTCTTCTAATTTTTTCCAGAGTTATTCTCAAATTATTTTCTAAAGTTTGATGTAAGAATGATTTATCATCAGTCTTATGTATTTCTCCAAGATCTTCCAAATTCTTTTCATCATTGGCTAAATCGCTTCGCTTTTGATTCTTTCGGAGCGTCTAAATAATTCATGGTGGTGTTTCTCGTCGTCATTCTCAGATTTTGAAGACCGAAGAAGAGTTTTCCCTCCATATCTTATTTGTTCTCTCAAAGATTCATGGTGCTAGCTTGTTGCCATCCTCTCATAATTGTTTTGATCATGAGAATTATTTTCATCCATCCGGAGCATTTCATGAGTTGTTTTCTCTTTTCTTTTCCCCGGAGCCCATCATTTCAGAAGAATTAATCATTTCAGCTTTCAGATCTCTTTCTCTAAATCTTACCGGTGCATCATTCAATATTCTCTAATCAGTTCGTGATCCCTTCGTTCACTTGTATCTAAAATCTCTTGTGTATCTCCGTTCATTTGCTAATTCTAACCGCTGATTCATCCTTTACTTCATTCGTTTTCAATTCCTACGGTGGTTTGTTCAAGAGTTCTCGTCATTCATTATCTTATCAATTTATTCGTTGTTTCAATCCTTCCGGTGGTTCGTTGAAGACCTTTCCAAGTTGACGCTATATCTATCTTAATCCTTTCTACGAGAATAAGTAGTATGCCAAATCCGTTGCTTGTCATCAACTTAAATTGGTGAAGGATACACATAACAAAATTCTTATTCTTGCTTCATCCAAATGATGGATTCGTTCCTCCGGAGTTCGTTCACAATGACTAATTCTCGTTCTCAATTGTTCATCTTCTATTTTTCTCGGAGTTCCAACCTCTTTCAACTATATCACCATGGAGATTCATCTAAATCGTTACAAGGATTCACCTTGTGTTTTCAACCTCTCTTTCTTTTCGTTTGATCTTCCTTTTGTTTTACGGAGTTCTTCATGGAGGCTCAACATGACGGTTCATCAAGGAGTTAATTCCTTCTCGAAGTGTTCATTGAGATTCTTTTCAGAGGAGCTCAAGCTTTCTCCATCTTGCAATCCGGAGTGCAATTCTTTCTACCGTATCATCGGAGGTGGTATTATGTCATTCTTGATAATTTGAGTTCATGTTTCATGATTCACATGTTATCAAGAATGAGATATTTTAAATCCATCAATCTCGTCATTGGAGTTATCTTGGGTCATATTTCACCTAAAGCCTTCCCTAAGGATTGTTGCTCTTTATGGTGCTTATAAATGACCCAATTTCTTCATTTATCCTCCCGGTGAAATAAGTTTCTCATCTTCTTGTTCATATCAATCCAATCTATCGTTTCCAGTAGTGGCAGAATGTCACCTCATAATTTGAGATGTATTCCATAAGACCATATCTAGCTTATTCTTTTCGTTGTTGGGTTTCCAATAACTCTGTTCGACCCTTCTCCTAAAGATGCCTTTTCAAGCTCTTTTGTCGCAGAAGTTGGCATTTTCTTCTCGATTCTCCTATTTCAATTATCTATCTTCTATTCTTTTGTTCCGGAGGCATTGTCATGTTGCTCTTTTCAACCCATCATCTCGTTTTGTCAAATATCATGTTCTTTTCATGCCTATCCATTTAACCGGAGCGTTGTGTCCTCTGCTCAAGTTCTTTTCGCCTTATCAAGCCTTGCATCTCTTTTCAATCGGAGTGCTGTCTGAGATCTTTCTTACCCCTTGTTCCATTCATTCAATAGTTCCGGAGGCAGTATGTTGTGATTTCATCAAGTATCTTCTCATCTTACCAAGTTCTTATTCAACTCCTTTTTCTTTTCAATCGGAGTGCTGCCCAAAGTTGTTCTTCCTTGTTCCTCTTTTCTACCGGAGTGTTTTCAACTTCGTTCATCTTTGTTGTATTCTTTTCTCAAAATGGCGTAACCTCTCAAGGTTCTTTGGTTTCGCTCGTTTGTCAAAGAAGCAACTTCGTTTTACCTCTTCTCTTTTCTCTTCTGTTTTCCCTCCGGTGCCATCCTAGATCTCGGGACGAGATCCTCTCGTAGTGGTGGAGTGTTGTGACGCCCCAAGACCGGAGCTTCAGTTGCCTTCCAGGGTTTCCGGGTTTCATCGTGTGATTTGTTTGGTTCATCGCTTTCATCTTTGCATAATGTGCATTGCATCATGTCATCATGCCATCATGTCGTTTCTTTTCTTAACTCAACTAAATAAATTGCATGGATCTTCGGTCCATTTAAATCGAGGGATATTCACTATGGTGATTACTCTTTAAAACATGTCCTCCCGATAGTAGGGAGCTATATTAAATATTTCTTCAATTTGAAATTCACCATCACACACTTGCAAAATCCCAATGCTTTAGTCATCACGTCTATTGGCCTTTAACTTTGCCCATAAATTCTTTCGTCATTTTTCGGAGCTCTACCAAAAATCCGAACATTTTTGGACCTTCCTAACCCTCACTTCCTATTCGAACCATTTCAATTTAAATCAAATGAGTTTGAATTTAAACTTTCAAAAATGCCCACTCCATTTTTCTTGGAACGTGTGCATTTTTGCGAGTCCGGGAAATTTATTCCTGTGCCCAATTCTTCCTCTAACCTTCTCTTTTCTCTTTTCCTTTCTCTTATTGTTCTTTGTTTTTGTAAAGAGAAGAATTAAGAGGGAAGAGAGAAGCCTAGCCAGCCTGGCCATTTGGGCCTCCAGCAGCCCCGCCCCACCAGTGGCCCAAGGCCCAGCCGGCCTCTGTCTAACTAACCCTAGCGAGCCCCGATCCCATCGCTCTCCCTCCGCCGCTAGGAGACCCTCGCTCGACCTCCTCCTTCTCTCGATCTCACTCTGGTGCCCAACCCCGTCTCTCCCTCGTAGGCGCGATCCCCTTCTTCTCCCGATCTCCCTCTCGGTCCCTCCCTCGCACGAGCCTTCAAGGCGTCTCACCTCCGCCCAGACCAACGCCACCCCTGCCTGCAGCCTTCCTCGCTCGGTCTTGAGCGCCTCGGTGCCGCACCTCGCTCGCCTCCGCCTCCTCGCCATGGCCCCTCGCAACCGCTCCTCTGCCTCGCGTCGCCTTATTCACTCCCCTGCATCAGCCCCGGAGATCACCGCTACCGGAAATCGCCAGGTCCGGTGACCCCTCGTCCAGCGGGACCTCTCCTTCATCGCCGGCCTTCGCTGTGCGCGACGCCGCCTCCCCTGCCTCGCACCAAGGCCGATGCCAGCCACTTCATCCTTCGCCGCCCCATGGAGGTCTGAGCCATCGACCTCGTTGGGCCTCCTCCTCTGTTCCGTGCCGCAGCCAAACTCTGGTTCAAGAGGAGCTTGATCCCGAGCACCTTTCTATCTGTCCATGCCGCCGTCATGTCCATGATGCAGCCCCGCGTCGTCTTCCCTTGCTCAGCAGCAGCTCGTCATCCCCAGCGCTGCCCCTACCCGAGTCAAGTGCCACCAAGCCCCTGATGGATGCGCCAAGTCCCCGACGAGACCCGTTTTTCGTCCAGTTCAGCTACGTCGCTATGACCTCAGATTTGGACTGCAACTGGCAAGTACCCCACCCGGCAAGACCACACGGGCGCCCGAACGACTATGCGGATTCGCCAAGTACACCTTCGTCAAGACCGATGCCTGAACAAGCACCGTTTGCGTGGATTACATCAAGTTCAACTACTTTGTCTACGAATGGTGATGACCCCGAACATCTACGGACGTGTACGACTATCATTGCCGAAGAACCGCGGGTCACAAATGCCGTGAACAACTACCGTCGCCGAAGAATTATGAACCAAAAACTTCAAGTTTGACTACCGTCACAAGGACAAGACCGGCAAGTCCGAAGACCCCAAGTACCACGGCAACCTCGAAGAGTTTCAAGTTCATCATGTTCGACTACCAATAAACATGTACCACTACCGTCGCCGAGATCGCGAGAACCTCACCGTCGACCCTAGAGAATGAGGGAATGACAATTCCACTACTAACGTCCCGAGAACGTCTACTTCCCCTACACCGCATCGAACTCGAACCCCTTCGGTAATGCACGCTTCGAAGGTATAACCTCGAGGCGACATCCGTGAACGTATGTTTGCGATGTTTGAGATGCTCGTGTTTTGCACCCTGTTCAAATAGTCACTCGTTTCCTTGTCGCCAACTCGTGGGACACCCGGAATCCGGGAGCGCCCCACCATCTTTTGCACACATCCGCACACTTCTCCTTTGCATCGGTATCTCAATCGAGTTACCAGAACCGGAATGTTGTCGTGGCATCGTTTTTCGTTATCGTTGCCGTGGCACCCCTTTTTGTTTCCGCCACGATAACAAATGCTTCATAATAATGCTCTTGTCAACTTTTAATAATAATTGCATAAACTTGTTCATGTCATCCGCATCATGATAACAACAATTAATATGTTTAAATTGTTGTTTGCTTTAGATTACTAATGCATATGGGGATTTACCGGATTTGTTGTTTGTTATATCCGGCCCCATTTAAATGGTTTAAATGGTATAGTTTTGTTATGATTCACCTCTTGCCATGCTTAACAACATTTAATATTGGTGAGTACCTAACCGAGAGAGAACTAAATAATTGATGTGGTGTTTCGTCAATATGCATCCCGATGCATATTGAGCTCCACTTAATTTGTAGGGTTGTTTGTGCACTTTGCCATGCCATGCTTCATTATACCGGACATGCATCATAATTGATTGTGCATCATGCCATGTTCAAGTGATGGTTGTTTACTATGTTGTTTGCTCCTTTCCGGTGTTGCTTCTTCGGGTTAGTTCCGATAACGTCGGTTTGTGAGGATTCGTTCAACTTCGTCCATTTGTCTTCTTCATGGACTCGTTCTTCTTCCTTGCGGGATTCCAGGCAAGATGACCATACCCTCGAAATCACTTCTATCTTTGCTTGCTAGTTGCTCGCTCTTTTTCTATGCCTATGCTGCGATACCTACCACTTGCTTATCATGCCTCCCATATTGTTGAACCAAGCCTCTAACCCACCTTGTCCGAGCAAACCGTTGTTTGGCTATGTTACCGCTTTGCTCAGCCCCTCTTATAGCGTTGTTAGTTGCAGGTGAAGATTGGAGCTTGTTCCTTATTGGAACATGGATATTTTGTTGGATATCACAATATCTCTTATTTAAATAATGCATCTATATACTTGGTAAAGGGTGGAATGCTCGGCCTTATGCCTGGTGTTTTGTTCCACTCTTGCCGCCCTAGTTTCCGTCATATCGGTGCTATGTTCCCGGATTTTGCGTTCCTTACGCGGTTGGGTTATAATGGGAACCCCTTGACAGTTCGCCTTGAATAAAACTCCTCCAGCAATGCCCAACATTGGTTTTACCATTCGCCACCTAGCCTCTTTTTCCCTTGGGTTTCGCGGACTCAAGGGTCATCTTTATTTTAACCCCCCCGGGCCAGTGCTCCTCTGAGTGTTGGTCTGAACTGAGCTGCCTACGGGGCCACCTTGGGGAAACTTGAGGTTTGGTTTTACTCGTAGGTAGTCTCATCTGAGTGTGCCCTAAGAACGAGATATGTGCAGCTCCTATCGGGATTTGTCAGCACATTCGGGCGGTGTTGCTGGACTTGTTTTATCTTTGTCGAAGTTTTCTTGTAGAACCAGGATGCCGAGCCTGATCGGAATGTCTCGGGAGAAGGTTTATCGTTCGTTGACCGTGAGAGCTTGTGATGGGCTAAGTTGGGACACCCCTGCAGGGATTTGAACTTTCGAAAGCCGTGCCCGCGGTTATGGGCAGATGGGAATTTGTTAATGTCCGGTTGTAGAAAACCTGAAGTTGACCTTAATTAAAATACATCAACCGCGTGTGTTACCGTGATGGTCTCTTCTCGTCGGAGTCCGGGAAGTGAACACGGTGTTGTAGTAATGCTTGACGTAGGTTGTTCTAGGATCACTTCTTGATCATAGTTTCTCGAACGTGCTTTGCCTTCTCTTCTCGCTCTCTTTTGCGTATGTTAGCCACCATATATGCTAGTCGCTTGTTGCAGCTCCACCTCATACCTTTTACCCTTCATATAAGCTTAAATAGTCTTGATCGCGAGGGTGTGAGATTGCTGAGTCCCCGCGACTCACAGATACTTCCAAAACCAGTTTGCAAGTGCCGATGATACTGTGCAGGTGACACCGCTGAGCTCGGGAGGAGCTCGATGAAGATCTTGTCCCTTGTGTTGTTTCGTTCTAGTTGATCAGTAGTGGAGCCCAGTTGGGGTCGATCGGGGATCTGTGTAGCATTTGGGGTAGTCTTCTTTTATTCTGGTTCCGTAGTCGGATCTTGATTGTATCTGGTTGATGTAATGCTATATTCATGTAATCGTGTGAAGTGGCGATTGTAAGCCAACTATGTATCTCTTTCCCTTATTGCATTACATGGGTTGTGTGAAGATTACCTCACTTGTGACATTGCTTTCAATGCGGTTATGCCTCTAAGTCGTGCTTCGACACGTGGGAGATATAGCCGCATCGAGGGCGTTACAAGTTGGTATCAGAGCCTTCCCCGTCCTTAGGAGCCCCCCTGCTTGATCGAATCATTGGCGTTGTTGAGTCTAGAAAAATGTTTTGAGTCATTTAGAAATTATATATCGGAGAGTTAGGAATTCTTTTTACTCCCCAGTCCCTTCATCGCTCTGGTGAGGCATCCTGACGTAGAGTTTTGACTCTTCTCTTCTCAAATTTCACTAAAAAAAATTTAGGATCACGCGGGTATCTTGGAATCGTTCCGATGGTTTTGTGACGAGAACATTGTTCTTGGTGCCTCCTGACATTTAGGGGTTGTGGCAGTGTCCCGGGGAGTTGAGCTTCGAGGTGTTGTCGTCACAATTTTATCGTTGCAGTTCTGTAATACCCGAGTTTAGGTTCGCCGACATCGAAAAACTCTTTTATGCAGTTGTTGGTGAGATAACCTCGACGCCACCCAGTACTGGGGCGGGAGTTCGGGAGTATTGCCATAACTCGTATAACGGATGCTTTTCGAAGGTTGAGGTAGACGATTTCCGAAGGTTTCTTGGTTATGTGTTGAAGGATGGATACAGCTGGATGTAGGATTTGTTAGTTTGGGTGAGATATTATGCTTCTCCTGTATCCCCAACACCTGATTGCATAACCGGAAAGTTTCGGGAGTTTATAAGTGGGAATTCAAGTAGCTCTTAGGATATCTTTCCGACAGATGTATGATATGAAATTGGGGTTCGACGTCTAGTGGTCCGCCTATCCACGGTCGGTTTTACAGTGGTCTCGTTGTGTCTTAAAGAGTCCTTGGCTATGCACGCTCGGGGACGCTTTGTATGTCATGTGCACTGCCTTGTACATGATGGTGCTATACTATCGAGCCCGTGTAGGCCCCACCATGAAAACTTCGGACAAAATCTCTATCATATGTTTGTTCCGGCTTATTCTGCAAGCCAATCCTTTGTTTTGTTTTGAGTTGTGGTATTCGAGTTGCTTCAATGTCAAATGTTAATTCCATACCTTCCCCAAATGGTGTTCTCATACTCCGATGTGAATACTAATCCTTCTCGATAATCGAGATTGTCATATCACTCCTTCTCACTGGTGTGTTTCTCTTCATGTGGATCCGATCATTTTCAACATCCGCAAGGTCAACTCAATTTTTGGTCAACGGTGTTTGTTTCATCCGTCTCCAAGTTGTTTTTGTTTTCCCACCCTCCCACCCCTTCTCTTCAAGGACTCAGATTTCTTATTCAAGTATCATTTTGTTCATGGGAAGCCTCTCTATTCCTTTTTCGTCAATGTTCTTATCCGGTGATTCTCATGAAGATTCTAATGGAGCTTCAAGTTCGTCATTCTTCATTCTTTTCATCTCCAGTGGTTTCAAGTCAAGCTTTGTTGATCATATCCTTTCCTCGTTTCAATGTTTTCTCATGCCGGTGCACCTCTTAATCATCCACTTCTCGCTATTCAATTGTTCATGAGTGCTGAAGATATTTCGAAGATTTGTGTTTTCACTTTGCATCCATTCAAGCTATTTCGAGGTCCTATCTTATTCAAGCCGTTTAATTCAACTGGTGCAACCTCTCCTTCAAATCTTTCTACGGTGTTTCTTTTGAGTGGGCCCTAACCCATAGGTCTTTTCCCAGGATCTTACCTGACTCTTCTAATTTTTTCCGGAGTTATTCTCAAATTATTTTCTAAAGTTTGATGTAAGAATGATTTATAATCAGTCTTATGTATTTCTCCAAGATCTTCCAAATTCTTTTCATCGTTGGCTAAATCGCTTCGCTTTTGATTCTTTCGGAGCGTCTAAATATTTCATGGTGGTGTTTCTCGTCGTCATTCTCAGATTTTGAAGACCGAAGAAGAGTTTTCCCTCCATATCTTATCTGTTCTCTCAAAGATTCATGGTGCTCGCTTGTTGCCATCCTCTCATAATTGTTTTGATCATGAGAATTCTTTTCATCCATCCGGAGCATTTCATGAGTTGTTTTCTCTTTTCTTTTCCCCGGAGCCCATCATTTCAGAAGAATTAATCATTTCAGCTTTCAGATCTCTTTCTCTAAATCTTACCGGTGCATCATTCAATATTCTCTAATCAGTTCGTGATCCCTTCGTTCACTTGTATCTAAAATCTCTTGTGTATCTCCATCCATTTGCTAATTCTAACCGCTGATTCATCCTTTACTTCATTCGTTTTCAATTCCTACGGTGGTTTGTTCAAGAGTTCTCGTCATTCATTATCTTATCAATTTATTCGTTGTTTCAATCCTTCCGGTGGTTCGTTGAAGACCTTTCCAAGTTGACGCTATATCTATCTTAATCCTTTCTACGAGAATAAGTAGTATGCCAAATCCGTTGCTTGTCATCAACTTAAATTGGTGAAGGATACACATAACAAAATTCTTATTCTTGCTTCATCCAAATGATGGATTCGTTCCTCCGGAGTTCATTCACAATGACTAATTCTCGTTCTCAATTGTTCATCTTCTCTTTTTCCCGGAGTTCCAACCTCTTTCAACTATATCACCATGGAGATTCATCTAAATCGTTTCAAGGATTCACCTTGTGTTTTCAACTTCTCTTTCTTTTCGTTTGATCTTCCTTTTGTTTTCCGGAGTTCTTCATGGAGGCTCAACATGATGGTTCATCAAGGAGTTAATTCCTTCTCGAAGTGTTCATTGAGATTCTTTTTAGAGGAGCTCAAGCTTTCTCCATCTTGCAATCCGGAGTGCAATTCTTTCTACCGTATCATCGGAGGTGGTATTATGTCATTCTTGATAATTTGAGTTCATGTTTCATGATTCACATGTTATCAAGAATGAGATATTTTGAATCCATCAATCTCGTCATTGGAGTTATCTTGGGTCATATTTCACCTAAAGCCTTCCCTAAGGATTGTTGCTATTTATGGTGCTTATAAATGACCCAATTTCTTCATTTATCCTCCCGGTGAAATAAGTTTCTCATCTTCTTGTTCATATCAATCCAATCTATCGTTTCCAGTAGTGGCAGAATGTCACCTCATAATTTGAGATGTATTCCATAAGACCATATCTAGCTTATTCTTTTCGTTGTTGGGTTTCCAATAACTCCGTTCGATCCTTCTCCTAAAGATGCCTTTTCAAGCTCTTTTGTGGCAGAAGTTGGCATTTTCTTCTTGATTCTCCTATTTCAATTATCTATCTTCTATTCTTTTGTTCCGGAGGCATTGTCATGTTGCTCTTTTCAACCCATCATCTCGTTTTGTCAAAGATCATGTTCTTTTCATGCCTATCCATTTAACCGGAGCGTTGTGTCCTCTGCTCAAGTTCTTTTCGCCTTATCAAGCCTTGCATCTCTTTTCAACCGGAGTGCTGTCTAAGATCTTTCTTACCCCTTGTTCCATTCATTCAATAGTTTCGGAGGCAGTATGTTGTGATTTCATCAAGTATCTTCTCATCTTACCAAGTTCTTATTCAACTCCTTTTTCTTTTCAATCGGAGTGCTGCCCGAAGTTGTTCTTCCTTGTTCCTCTTTTCTACCGGAGTGTTTTCAACTTCGTTCATCTTCGTTGTATTCTTTTCTCAAAATGGCGTAACCTCTCAAGGTTCTTTGGTTTCGCTCGTTTGTCAAAGAAGCAACTTAGTTTTACCTCTTCTCTTTTCTCTTCTGTTTTCCCTCCGGTGCCATCCTAGATCTCGGGACGAGATCCTCTCGTAGTGGTGGAGTGTTGTGACGCCCCAAGACCGGAGCTTCAGTTGCCTTCCAGGGTTTCCGGGTTTCATCGTGTGATTTGTTTGGTTCATCGCTTTCATCTTTGCATAATGTGCATTGCATCATGTCATCATGCCATCATGTCATTTCTTTTCTTAACTCAACTAAATAAATTGCATAGATCTTCGGTCCGTTTAAATTGAGGGATATTCACTATGGTGATTACTCTTTAAAACATACCCTCCCGATAGGAGGGAGCTATATTAAATATTTCTTCAATTTGAAATTCACCATCACACACTTGCAAAATCCCAATGCTTTAGTCATCACGTCTCTTGGCCTTTAACTTTGCCCATAAATTCTTTCATCATTTTTCGGAGCTCTACCAAAAATCCGAACATTTTTGGACCTTCCTAACCCTCACTTTCTATTCGAACCATTTGAATTTAAATCAAATGAGTTTGAATTTAAACTTTCAAAAATGCCCACTCCATTTTTCTTGGAACATGCGCATTTTTGCGAGTCCGGGAAATTTATTCCTGTGCCCAAATTCTTCCTCTAACCTTCTCTTTTCTCTTTTCCTTTCTCTTATTGTTCTTTGTTTTTGTAAAGAGAAGAATTAAGAGGGAAGAGAGAAGCCTAGCCAGCCTGGCCATTTGGGCCTCCAGCAGCCCCGTCCCACTAGTGGCCCAAGGCCCAGCCGGCCTCTGTCTAACTAACCCTAGCGAGCCCCGATCCCATCGCTCTCCCTCCGCCGCTAGGAGACCCTCGCTCGACCTCCTCCTTCTCTCGATCTCACTCTGGTGCCCGACCCCGTCTCTCCCTTGCAGGCGCGATCCCCTTCTTCTCCCGATCTCCCTCTCGGTCCCTCCCTCGCACGAGCCTTCAAGGCGTCTCGCCTCCGCCCAGACCAGCACCACCCCTGCCCGCAGCCTTCCTCGCTCGGTCTTGAGTGCCTCGGTGCCGCACCTCGCTCGCCTCCGCCTCCTCGCCATGGCCTCTCGCAACTGCTCCTCTGCCTCGCGTCGCCTTATTCACTCCCCTACATCAGCCCCGGAGATCACCGCTACCGGAAATCGCCAGGTCCGGCGACCCCTCGTCCAGCGGGACCTCTCCTTCATCGCTGGCCTTCGTTGTGCGCGACGCCGCCTCCCCTGCCTCGCACCAAGGCCGACACCAGTCACTTCATCCTTCGCCGCCCCATGGAGGCCTGAGCCATCGACCTCGTCGGGCCTCCTCCTCTGTTTCGTGCCGCAGCCAAACTCTGGTTCGAGAGGAGCTAAGCCCTCGAGTGGGAGGATCGCTCACCACTCGGTATGATTTTACAAACTTAGGCGAGTACTGGACTGCAGCTAAGCTTGCGAGTGGGAGAACTTAGGCGAGTGCCGGACTGCAGCTAAGCCCCCGAGTGGGAGGATTGCTCACCACTCGGTAGGATTTTACAAACTTAGGTGAGTACTGGACTGCAGCTAAGCCTCCGAGTGGGAGAATCGCTCACCACTCGGTAAGATTTTACAAACT